>NW_006399826.1:9406490-9421574 GCF_000299155.1 Elephantulus edwardii
TGTGTGTACCATCAAATCAGATCTGACTGGTATAGGAGGAGATTGTCCCTCCTTCTCCATCAGAGCATCTGGTGGATTCCAACCATGCACCTCTGGGATTGCATCGCAGCTTCTTGCCACTAGGCCACCAGAGCTCGCCCATTGTTACATATCATGTGTCAATTAATCTCATTGAGAATCTTCCTCTCCTCTGATCTTTCTTTTTTTTTTTCCTAAGCATAATGTATCCTGTATCCTTCTCCAGGGATAAGCTTCTCCTTATAATATGTGCAAAGTGTGTGAGATGAAGCTTTACCATCCTTGTTTCTAAGGAGCACTCCAGGTACACTTCCTCCATGACAGGTTTGTTCATTTTTTGGGTAGTGCATGTAGTACTCAAGAGCCTTTACCAACAGCTCAATGTTCTCAAATCTTCCTTGTTTTTCCTTTTCTACTGTCCAGCTTTAAAATGCATATGAACCAATTTAAAATACCATAGTCTTTGAAGTGATATCCTTTCACTTTTACACTTTAAATAGATCCTTTGTGGCAGATTTGCCCAATGCAGTATGTCACTTAAATTTTGGTGGGTTCTTTTTGTTTTTTGTTTGTGTGTGTGTGTGTGTGTGTGTCTGTGTTTTAGGAGGTAGCCGGAATGTTTATTTTCAATTTAGCAAAACAAGTGATAAAGGTTTAGTAAGGTAATAAGACAAAAGCATAGCTAATGAAAGGTGTGCCATGAAAAAGAGCAAAGTAAAAAAGAAAGAAGTAAGAAGGGAAAGGGCCCTGTAAAGACAGGAGAGAAACCAGACCTTACAGCAAGTTCTCAGTAGGAAAGGAGAGTTACAGAGAGATGTGCAGGTGGGCTGTGCTTTTTGTAAAAATTCATTCATCGTTGCACATTTCCTTCTCCTTCTCCCTTCACCCTCCCCTCGTTCACTTCACAACTGCTAAGTTCATTTAAATTCTTGACTACATTATGTCCTAAAATTTCTCAGCTGATCCCTCTCTAGGTGTTGTGAATCTAAGGAAAGTGAACTTCTTGACAACTTCAGTATCTTTCCCATTTACTATGAAGTTGTATATTTGTGCAACTGAGAATATCTGGGAGTTTGGTTTTGGTTGTGTGTGTGTGTGTGTGTGTGTGTGTGTGTGTGTGTGTGTGTGTGTGTTAATGTTTCAATGTAATCCGTACTCAAGGACTTTATCACTCTTTGGGATTTATGACTCAGTGTTTCATGCTTTTTTCTGTTTTATAAACAAGGTTGTGACATCTAAATATCACAGATTGATGTGTCTTCAAATGCTGATGCTACAGTCTTCTTTATATATTCTAGTTTCTTAGATGATTTGCACAGTGTTTAGATTGAATGCTGTTGATGTTTTATGTACCATCAAGTTAAAGCCAACTCACAACTGACCAGCAAGATTTCAAAGGCAATAAACCACAGTTAAATCGATAGACCATCTTTCTCTTGTGGAGTAGTAGCTGGATTTGAACTGTTTGGCTTTGTGCAACTCCTTATCATTTATCCACCTAGGATACAGCCCTGATGTCCCATGAAATTTAGGAAGACAAATGTATAGATTCAAGATAGTTGTTTTAACTATTTTAAACTTCCTTACTACTGGGAATATACCCTACAAAACTAGAACTGCCACCCAAGCAGATATATATTCACCCCTGTTTATTGCAGCTATGTTCACAAATAACAAAGAGTTGGAAACAACCCAAATGCCCATCAACAAATGAATGGATAGAGACACTGTGATATAATCACATAATGGAATACTATGCTGCTTTGAAAAACAAGAACTCTTGAAATATTACACAAAATGGGTGACCCTGGAGAACTTTATGCTGAGTGAAATATCTCAGTGACAAAAGGACAAATACTGTATACTGTTGTAAAGTGCGACTGACATCGAGATTGGGGGGAATGAAGAGGAAATAAATAATGTATACTGCATTGAAACAGATGAGGGACAGAACTGTTTAGGAGGAATATATGGTTAGCTATATTGTCATGACAAGAGTTCAGAATGAAGTTGCACAGTGGAGTGGAGAGGGGAGAGAAATGCATAACAATGAAAGATTTTTTTTCTTTTACTTTTCAAAGAGAAACTCGAACTAGGGGGAAGGGAGGACAGGAAGGAAAGTGTGCAGCAATGAATGAATGGAAATTAAAAGTCTCTGTAAACTTTCATTAAAATAAATAAAACCCCAAAACTTCCTTACTAATTCCCTAAAACTTTCAGCTAATGTGGAGACACTGCTTTGAAAGTGTTATAGCAACTCATCTTCATCAAACATCATTCCACTAATGATGTTTTTAAAGAGTCATTCCTCTTTCATCTGCTCCCAGCAGTGTTTGACAATTAAATGCAAATCACCCAAACCTCCTGTTCCACCCAGGGTGCAATCTTAAAATAGGAGGCACTAACATCTAATAATGGCAGGAACTAAATGAGATTAGATCATGCAAGATTTGTGAGCTATAATTTACAATATTTTTTATTATACATATAACAGAACTCATTTAATAATTCAAGTATACGAATGAGTAACTAGAATGCAGTTTTTAAGAAACTCTTGATGCAGCCAGTAGAAAGAAATGAGATAGAATAAGTCAAAGTCAGTTAAACAAACAAGGCAGGAGATAGTCCAATTGCCCAGAAAGGCAATTTTAAGTGGTAAAACTACGGCATTGAATAGGGAGAAAATGAAACAGATTGTTATTCAGGTAAAATCGGCAGGCAAAATTTCGCAGATCCAAATGAACTTCATATGCTCATCAAAGAATGGTTACTATTTCAAGATTTCTGCAAAAGATTCTGGAATTGTTGTTTCTTTAAAAACTCTGAAGAGAGTATTTTTGAGAAAGATGAATATAGTTTATGTTCCACATGACACCAGCAGACTAGTCATCCAGACTGCTTGTCCAAATTAGTCTTATCTGTTATACTTCTCTAATCAACCACTTTACTGATTATGTTTAGTTTTGCTGACTACAGGTTTTCAATTTTTTTTTTTTTATAACTGGAACCAAGTTAATTTTCCAAATTTTTATTTATTATTTTTATCTCTGCCTATATATTTTTTAAAGTTCTTAATCTAAGATATCATTGCATATCACAAAAGGACCAACCAAACATCTCAGGTTCTATATTTACACTTGAAATTAAATTTATTTTGTTTTAGATATCCTCAGGCTGTATTGAACTACTGGAGAATTAGTTGTGTTTGATCATAATATCATTACCAAATACCATAGAAGCAGAAAAATGCTAACCATGGTAACTGGATTTAGGGCACCTTACCAAGCATTTTCTCAAGAGAAAGGCCTGATGGTCAGCTTGGGTAATGATTAAAGGCAAGAATATCGCACATACCGTCTGCAACCAGAAGAATGAGCACATTTGTTCTGGAAATATTATAGCTAGATGCTCCTTAGAAGTTGGTTGGAAAGATTTTGTGTTACATCACTGGGATGCACTAAGCTCTCTACTTTATTAAAGTCAAGTTGTGGTGTATCCTTGAGTCAGAACCAACTTCTAATTGACCCTCCAGAGGGTTTTCAAAAACAGAAAGTCACAAGGGAGGACACTGCTCATCTTTCTCCTGCAGGAGAGGAGGGGATTCAAATGGTGTGCTTTCCGGTTGGCGGCACAATCCTTTACCACTAAGCTGCTAGTGGGGGTCAGCATAGAAAGGGGAAGACTTAAGTAACCGAATTGACACAGGGACTACAACCGTGGCCTCATTGTGAGTGGTTGTATGGGTGATGTTGTTTCACAGGGCAGTATTTTGTTCTTTTGTACATGGGTTCTTTATGTGAGGAAGCAGAAGTGGTATCCACTTCCTGAACAACGTGTCTGTGGAAACTCTATGAACTTTGATAAATGATGATAGTTATCGAAAGGCTTCAGGCTTTGTGTTCATAGGGTCACTATGAGTCACCTCCATGACAATCAGCAACAGTAACAACATCAACATAAACAATGCAATACTACTAGATAGTACCTAACTACAATAACCGAAAAGCTAAGTTAGTATATGAACTCATACGTCATGACATGCTAAAATTGTCTCAAATACTGTGTTATCATAATTATAATATAATCATTATTTAAAACAATATAATACACATAGTGTTGAAACTGTCAACATATTTTGTTCTAAGTTTTATATATGAACCTTTTGACATATTATTTAAGAATCTAATTTTTAAAATTAATAGAGAAACCACTACTTCTCAATTCATTCACTTGTTGATGGACAGTTGGGTTGTTACACTTTTCTTGCTATTGTGAATAATGCTGCAATAAACATTGGTATAAAAAAATAATAGAGAAGAGAAAATATATACTGTTTTAAATAATGGAAAAAAAAAACCTGTTAGTGTAGTAAACACAAGAAAGAGTAACATAAAAATTTGAGATCCCTAAGAGAATTACCCTTAAGGATTTCTGATTATCATGCACCTTTATATTGATTGTCACTTTCATGTGGATTTCTTTTAAGAATCTGTCATCTTTTTTCAAGATGTCTATTTGTTTTATCTTTTTGTTGTTTCTTTTTTTCCATTTTTACTTTCTTCTCTGGGATCAGTTGAACATCTTTTATTAATTTATTTTATCGACTTTCATTGATTTATTATTTATGCTTTCTTGTTAGGAGTTACTGTAGGGTTTATCATCTCATTTTAATTAGCCTACAATCACCTTTAAATGATATTATATTCTTTAATATTAAAAGATATCTTCATTCTATCTTTTTTACTCTGGTTTTCATGTATTTTGTTTTACTACATATTATAAACACACCGTGTTATTCATACTTTGCTTTAGATGATCATATTTAAGAGGGTTTATTCAGAGGGAAAAAATGTCCATAGTGCCCAATTTCTATCTTTTCCTAAAGATTAAAGGTATTCCTTTAACATTCATTGTAGTACAGAAATTCTAGAAATGGGTACTCTCACTCTAATCTGAGACACTTTTCTTTCCTTCTTTATGAAGAAAATATGTTATTTGCAGCATATAGACTTGTGTTGATAGGATTCTTTGTTTGGTTTTGACCTTTCTATCTTTGAGCACTTTAAATATGCCTCTTAATTCTGTTGTTTGCTTGATTTCTGATGAAAAATCAGATGTAATTTTATTTCTTGTTGTTTTATAGTAATATGTCCTTCTCTTCTGTTAACTTTCAAGACTACATCTTTATATTTGGTTTTCGCCTTAACAACCCTAATTGTCTCACTATGCTACCCATGTCATTTCTCTTCTATTGCTCCTGTGAATTCTCAGCAGTGCATTAAATTTTTGATCTTATAGGAAATATGGAAGGTGAATCTGGGCAATTTTCCATTCATGGCTGCTTGTACCACCCTTCTAGTCTTCATTATGGAGAAGAAAGCTTTTCGTGTGCTTTCTGTTCATCTCTGTGAATTTCTGATGAGGTTGGTAGGAAAAACCCCACACAAGGAAGAAAACTTATCTCTGGACACCACAGGTTCCTCACAATTTAAGTCTAGCTTTAAGTCTAAGTCTTTAGCAAGTTACTAATTTTATTTTTTTTCTCTCACAATACTTTGAAATGTTCAGAATTCATGTCTCCCTGGAGGCTCTTGTGTGATTCATTCATATTTATGAATGGTTGGTTTCCTTGCTATCTGAGTTCTTTAAAAGATTTCTATAAAGTTTTGTTGTTTGGTGTTTTTTTTTTTTCTTTGTATGGTTGAAAGGGAAACTCTTTCTTATTCTCCATTATCTCCAAGTTGAAAATAGAACACTAAATGCCCTTATATATAATTTCTTTCCTTTTCCCCCCTTTTTGTTGTTTAGAATATGTTGTTGTTGTTTATTGCCATTGAGTCAAGCACGACTCAAAGCGACTCCATGAATAAAAGATCCAATGCCTTTCTATAAGTTTCTCTAAACTGTAGAGTTTTCATAGGCATGTGATTTGGGAAGTGGATGCCACTCCTGCTTCAAACCTGTCCTACAATTGGGAGCTCCACCATATACTGTACACATTGGTAAATCATTATGGTATTTGATACCCCAACGGCACTTGTACACAGAAAGTATATACCTCAATTCTGTAATTTCTAGTTGTACAACTTAATGACATTAGTTACACTATTTGTAATTGCATTCACTCTTACCTTCATTTTCTAAGCTCCTTCTCCTCGATAAACAGAAACTCACTGCCTACCCATCACAGTTTTGTCTAAACTTCTGGAAAAGTATTGTCAGTTTGATTCTATAGGGACTGATGTTAAAAAAGCACAACATTCTAGAGATACAGTCTTTACAATTTAAGATAAGTAGCTGTTTCATTTTAAGATGACTTAAATAGGACATAAAAAAATCATCAGCTATAACTGATCCATACTAAGTGGATGATTTGGACTTATTAAAATTAATCTTTTTAGGTTTGAGGTGTTGAACAATAATGAACAAAGACAAGACGAGCTGTTGGAAGATACAGAAAAATATCATCCACTAAGAATGCAAAGTCATTCCAAAGAAAGAGGAGGAAGAAAACACCAAAATTGATGTCGGAAGAGATTGACTATTGTACCAGAGTACTGAGAAACCAAAACAAAGGGAAGAAATCAAGAAGTTAAGGAGCTGAATAGGAGGAGATTTCAAAGGCCAGTTCAGGAAGAAAAGGGAAAATATTATAATGAAATGTGCAAGGATCTCGAGTCTGAAAATCAGAAGTTCCAAACTCTCTTGACATTTCTTAAGCTAAAGGAACTAAAGAACAAATTCAAGCCACAAATTGCAAAGCTTAAGGATGCTATGAGCAGAATATTGAATGATTCAGTAGGTATTAAAAGAATATGGAAGGAGTATACAGACTTACTGTACCAAAAAGAATTGGCTGACACAGAAGAATTTCAAGAAACAACATATGATCAAGAGGCAAAGGTGATGAATGAGGAAGTTCAGGTTAGTTTGAAGGATTTGACAACAATTAAAAGCCCCAGGAATTGATGGAATAAAAGTTGACATATTTCAACAAACAGATGTTGCACTGGATGTGCTCAAAATGTTGTGTCAAGAAATCTGGAGAACAACCACCTGGCCCACTGACTAGAAGAGATCAGCATTTATTTCCATTATGAAAAAAGATGACCTGACAGAGAGTGGAAATTATTGAACAGTATCAGTAATATTACCCACAAGCAAAATCCTGGTGAAGATTATCCAGAAACGACTGGAACAGTGCATTGACAGAGAACTACCAGAAATACAAGCTGGGTTTAGAAGAGGCCATGGCACTAGAGATATTATCGCCAATGTCAGATGGATCTTGGCAGAGAGCAGAGAGTATCAGAAGACTGTCTATCTGTGTTTAATTAATTATACAAATGGATTTGACTGCGTGGATCACAAGAAATTGTGGCTAACTTTAAAGAAAATGGGAATCCCAGAACACTTGATTGTCCTGATGCGAAATCTATCCTTGGACTAGGAAGCAGTCCTCAGAAGAGAGCAAGGAAATGCTGCATAATTCAAAATCAGGAAAGAAGTGTGTCAGGGATGCATCCTGTCTCCATACCTTTTCAATCTATATGCAAAATAGATCATTGGGATGCTGGACTTTATGAGGAGGAATGTGGAATCAGGATTAGAGGAAGGCTCATCAACAACCTATGTTAATGAAGATGATACAACCTTGATTAATGAAACTGAAGAGAATCTGAAGCTCTTACTACAGGAGATCAAAGACTGTAGCCTTTCATATGGATTGAAGCTCAACATCAAGAAGACAAAGATTCTCACCACTGGACCAATTGGCAGCACCATGATAGATGGAGAAGGATTGAGGTTATTTACAATTACAGCTTGCTTGGCTCCACAATAAACACTCTTGGTACCAGCAGTCAAGAAATTAAAAGACAAAATGCATTGGGAAGTCTACTATCAGGGACGTCTCCAGAGTACTGAAAAGCAACAATGTCAGTCTAGAGACTATTTTTGTTGTTGTTGTTGATTGCCACAGAGTCGAGCATGACTCGTAGAGACCAAATGAACAAAAGACCTGTAGTCTTTCTATAACTACTGTTTTTCAAACTTCACAGAGTTTCCAGAGGCTTGTTGTTTAGGAAAGTGTGCTTAATCCAAGCCACCATCTTGGCATTTCCTTGCTACGTATCAGAGAGCTATGACTACGGATGATAGAAGGAGAATAGTTGTCTTCAAGTTGTGGTGCTAGAGAACAGTCTTAAACATACTGTGGACCGCCAAGAAAACAATTAGGTCTGTCATGAGAGAGTGAAACAGTTTCTCCTTGGAGGCTCCGATTTTGAAGCTCATTCTCACATACTTTGGGCAAGTGGCCAGGAGAGGAGGCACATGGCACTGGTCCTTGGAGAAGGACACCATACTTCATACTCAGAAGAGTAGAGAGACAGCACAGGAGACGAAACTCCAGATGATATAGATTGATACAGTAACTAGGGCAATGGGAGTTGATGTATCAGAATCAGTGAGACTGGCTCAGGACAGGGCAGGTTTCAGAGCTGTTGTACAAAGTTTTCTATGAGTTGCAGGCATTTTTACAGCACATAACAACAACATGTATCAAAAACCTTCTTCAGAAGAGTAAAAGAAAACCTAGAGATAGGGAAAAGGTATTTGGTACTGACATAGTTGACAAGAGATTTTTCCTCTATTATTTATAGATAATTTAAGCACTTCAACAAGAAAAAGACAACCAACCTAATTGCTAAATGGAAAAAAGACATGAATAGATTTTTCACCAAAGAAGACATTCAAACCCAGAAATAAATGCTCAACATTATTAGCTATTTAATGAATAGTTAAACAATGAGATCTCTCATCCCAGCAAATATGGTAACAATCAAGTAAAAATTAAACAGCAAGTGCTGGTAAGGGTGTGGAAAAATTGGAGGTCTCATAAACTGCTGGTGGGATTGTAAAATTATGCAAACACAGTAAGAAGCAGCTTGGCATTTTCTTAGAAAAGTGGGAGTAGAAATACATTGAATCTGGCAATCCTGCCATATATATCCCCACACAACAAAAACTGACACAAAGATCCACATTTATTGTAGCTGTAGTGATAATTTAAAAGGAAATGCAGTAAGGTTTAAAATTGAGAAAAGTGTGCATCGTAATTGTACCATATTTAATCAATATTAGCTTAATAATTTACTGAGAAAATCATTTGAGTATCTATACTCTGTAAAAAAGAATGGGGCAATAGCCTGCATTAAGCAAATTAGAAATACTGTGCTAATAACACAACTTTCTTTACATAAAGAAGACTTGAAACACTTACTGTAGAAGGTCAAAGACCACAGCCTTTATTATGAATTACACTTCAACATCAAGAAGGCTAACATTCTCCCTACTATACCAATAGACAAAATTATAATAGAAGAGGGAGGAAAAAGTGAACACAATCAACAGTAGAGAAATAAAAAGATGTAGTGGGAAAAATCTGTTCTCTTGCACCTCTCAAATATGCTAATTAATGACTAAATCAATTTAAAGACAAAGTTACTGCTGATCCAAGTCACAGTATCTCCACCTGCTTACTATGATCTGAAAGTTGAACAATGATTGAGAATGATAGAAGAGTTGATGTATTTGAATCACGAGGCTGGTAAAGAATAGTAAATATCCCATGGATTGCCAAAAGAGCCAATAGTTTGGGAGAAAATACAACCACATTGCTTCTCAGAGGAAAAAAAAATGATGAGATTCTATCTCTCATAGTTTCATATATTCTCAGGAGGGACCAGTCTTTGGAAAAAGACATTATGCTGTGAAAAGTGGAGGGTCAGAGAAAGGAAGATCTTCAACAAGATAAATTGACCTAGTGACCGTAAAAATGGCCTAGAGCATGTTGAAGGTCCTGAGGATGAGGCAAGAGGCAGCAAGGTTCATATCTGTTTGTTGTTCACTATGATTCATGATCAACTCAATAACACATAACACAGCAAAGAGTAGGGAATAAAATAAATGCCCATTGGTGGCTGAATGACTAAAGAAGTTGTGTTACATTCACACAATGGAATATTATACATCACTAAAAAAAGACAAAGAATTTGTCAAATATTGCACAGTATAGTATGGATGAAACTAGAACAAATTACCCTAAGCAACATGTCTGTTTCAAAAGGATAATTATTACATAAGACCAATAATGCTGTTGTTGTTAAGTGCCGTCGAGTCGCAGGCAACTCATAGCGACCCTATGAAGGAGAGTCCTTGATGCTTGGGTGCCTTTCATCCTCTCTCCAGGTTCATAGGGTTTCCGAAGGCAAGCTATTATGGAAGTGGATGCCACTCCTCCTTCCATGCTTGTTTAATCGGGGAGCTCCCCCCACTCTCAGTCCGCATTGGGTGGCCAACCATTAACACATTTGACACATCCGTGTCACAGTGTTCAGCCTCACAGCAACCACAAGTGACCATGGTACAGCAACTTGTACACCAGGGCTATACAACCTAGAGGAATGTCTGAACAAAAACAATGTAAGACTGGCCGGAGGGCCACAAACTAAAAGTTACCCACCTTTGTCTTAAGACCAATAATAGGAAAAGTTAAATAGTTTAAACACAGAGAAACAATCTTTGAAGGTGAACAGAGTTGAGCAGCAAGAGAGAAGGAAGGAAAAACATACATATCAAAGAAAAAGACATCAGAGGACATTTTTGGTTTATAAATTAATAACTATTTCAGGACAACAGTTTCAAATGTGCATCCAGTCCCTTTACCTCCTGAATATATGGACAGCATGAGATTTTGAAATTCTGTTATGAATTCCCACCTTCTTCAATAGGATTAACTGTTCCCATATCAGACCTACCTTCTGAGTTTACTAGACACAATAGGAATACATGGCCACTAGAAAACAATGTGCAAACAATAAGGAGGTCGATCAGGACTACTTAAAATACTGTTACATCAATTATATGGTATGTCCCATGAAACAATGTTCCTAACTCTCCAAACCAAGAAATTAAACCCTATTGTACATAAACACCGCCAGCAGCTGCTGGTTTTGTTTTGCTAGCTTTTTGTTAACCTATATATCAATCAAATTTTGACAATTCAGTATTTTACAGGTGTACAATTTATTGGCAGCAATTTTATTAATCAACTTCCTTGATTAAACCAAACCTAATCAATATAATTTTCCACTACCATAATCCCAAACTCACATTTATGTAAGCAATATGTTTAGTGCTTGTCTTCTATCTAATCTCACTTTAGAGTAATATTAACAGGGGTTCGTGGGATCTGATTTCAAAAAGTTCTTAATATCAAAAAGACGCATTCCTAGTCTTTCCCCTACAATCCTTGCTGTACTTAGTGTTGAACAAACTGGAAAGCACATAGGGAGACACTGAAATCTGAAAAATACATTTGTTTTTCCCTGTTGCCTGGTAGCCTATCTCTGTTTTCTCTGGGAGATCACAAGATACCTGACAATCAAGTCAATAGGAGACAGGAAGGAGAAGGGAGACTCTTTAATGAGGGTAGAGCTGCCTTTCGCTTGGCAACTTTCTTCTCTGCTTTGTTTTCTTGTCATCATCTGATGACCTTGCAGCTTTCTCTGATCCTCATTCATGTGCCACACACAATTTTAAAGTTACAGCCAGGAAAGTCCAGAGGTCAAATGCGCTCTTTGTTACACACTCCTCCAAAATTAGTTTCACTCTGAGTTTTCTCAGTCACTTACAGAATGAGACTGAAAAGATGCTATAGATTTGACCAAGTAAGTGTACAAACAAGTATTGAGAGTCTTGTATTGGTTTTCCCCCTAAATGAGAAGTGAAAATGACTGAACCAGTAGCAGCTTTATGTGGGCTTTGAGAGATCCATGCCACAGTGAGAATGGACTGAATTTGTGGCCTCTCTGTCTCATCTGTTAAGTGACATTCAATGTTTGTAAATGTGTCTAGAGTTGAAGGTTGTTTCATGTTCATGGAATAAATCTATATGAGATATTGAGTCATGAAGTTATTTCACTCTCTTCACAAACCATTATGAAATTTAAAAAAAAAAAACACACACACACACAAAACCAAACAAAACACCTCTTTCTTAGCCCGACATATGATTTAATGTAACCATGGCCAGAGTTTAATGCCAGTAAATCCAGGATTTAATTTTCCCTTTAGTTTTAACCAGCTATATGACTCCAGAAATTTAAATAGTTAACTCCACTTCAAATCTAATAAAATGAAGGATAAAAATTATACTTCTCTAAATGCATTTTATCTTTATTGTTTCACAAATTATAGTGAAGTGAAATATAGCACATGTCAAACACAGATACTCAGAAACTTAAAAATACAAATGTCTGTTCAGTGTGTGACTACTTTATTGTGGTGTGAAGATACATTTTGTAAGTAATAAATAGTTTTTTCTTAAAAGTACCCCAATGATTGATGAGAAGGACTAGTTTATATATAAAAAGTTCAACATTAACTAAACCGAAATACATAAAAGAAGTGTAAATTTGTAGAAAGAAATGTTGTTTATAAAGAAAACTATAGTTTATACAATGTAGACATTGGCTAGTATTCTACTCATTTAGTTCAAATATTTGGGAAAATATTCATATTCTTTGACATCCCAAAAAGTGGTGATCTAGTAATGTTGATGTTAGGTGCTATTGAGTCAAGTATACCTCATAGCAATCTTTGAACTACAAATCTAAATCCTGCCCTATTCTGTGTCATCCTCACTGTATCTGACATACTTAAACTAATTGCTGCACTTGCTGTGTGAATCATCTCATTAAGGTTCTTTCCCTCTTTCACAGATTCTCCCCCTTTCCAAGCATGATGTCCCTTTCCAAAGAGTACTCTCTCCTACCAACATACTCAAAGTGTGTGAGACGAAGTTTTGCCCTCCTTGACTCCAAGGAGTGCTCTGAGACTTTTTCCAAGACAAACATATGTTGATTCATTTAGTAATTCTTGGGATATTCAGTACTCTGTTCCAACACTATAATGCAAAGACATAAAACAGAACATGAAAATTATCAAACACAATGGCCTAGTGGCAAGAACCTGAGTGTAAATCTGAAGGCACAAGGTTCAAGGCCACCAGCTGCTCCTATGGGGAAGATGGACAATCTCCTCCCGTGCAATTACCTGCCTCTGAAAGCCCACTAGAGGGTCTACTATGGGTGGGTTCCAACTCAATAGTAGACAAGAACAACACCATTATTATCACACTGGGTAAATTTTGCTGAAAAGAATGGAAAGAAAAATTTACAGCTGTATATCAGTGGAAAACTGCCAAAATCTTAAACCAGATTCAGAAGATATAAATCATTGCTCATATCAGATAGACCTTTTCTGAAAACAGAAAATATCAGAAATAAATTTACCCCAGTTTTGGAGACAAGGCAAAGGTTTTCAACTATTTTTTAGCAACAAATTACGAATAACATGGCAAAGAATTGGAATACCCGAATGCTTGATTGTGCTCATGCAGATTCTGTGAAAAGATCAAGAAGTGATACACACAGAACAAGGGAATACCATGTGATTTAAACTCAAGGAAGTTTTGTGTGCCAGGATTATAGTTTTTCAATCTGTATACTTATTCAATCTGAGAAAATAATACAATAAATCAGAATATAAGAACAGTGTCATGATTGAAATAAAACACATATGTGACATGAGACTACATATAACCTACTTACTGAACAGACCGTGAAGTACTTACTGATGAAGATCAAACAGTATTGCCTTCAGGATGAATTCTATTTCAACAAGAAGAAAGCAAAAGTCCTTATAAGTAGACCAATACATGACAGCAAGACAAAAAGAGGAAATACTGAGTCTTTGAGAATTTTTTTGGATCCATAGAAAACCCCAAAATAACAATACTCGCGTTTTATTGTGCAAATATGCTTCAAAATTCTCCTTATAAGTGCTAAAAGGTAAATGTTTTACCTAATTCTGTTAAGTACAACACAGGCTCAAACCATATTATTTATTACATAGTGGTATAACTACAATGCTGACCTAAAGGTGCATTGTTCAAATTCACAACCTGTTTTGTGGGAGAAAGATGGGCAAGCTCCTCCTTTGCAGAAACCTAATCGAGGATTAGCTAGGAGTCAATTCTGACTCAACAGTAATGAGATGAGTTTAAGCATTGGGAGAAAACTCACCAGCCCGGACATGCTCTTTCTTCTCTATTTATTATTTGTAAATACGTCCTCTTCACTCTGACCCTGAACTATGGTTTATGGATGGGCAGTACGCGTCACTTCATGGAACTTGTTTGCTATTTTATGACTGAAGCTCTGATAAATTTAACTGAGTGGTAGCTGGAATCTATTTGTTGGTGAATTTTACTTAGATGAGACCTAGTTATAAATAGCATTGAAACAAGAGAAAGCACCATCAACACCTATATGATTTTCTTTAATTCAAGTTCATGTTTAAACTATGTTATGGTGGCTTAGTGGATCAGGAGTTTCACTGCCAACCCAAAGGCCAATGATTCTCATTCAAATCCAACAACTACTTTACTGGAAAATGATCAGTTGTCTCCTTCTATGCAATTTGTAGCCTCTAAAAATCCACAAAAGGGTCAGTTATGAGTAGGCTCTGACTTATGGCAATCAGTTTGAATTCTTATTTTTAATAAAGTGGATAAAACTGTGAAATGTGAGCAGTTCAAATCCACCAGCAACTCCAGAAGAAAGCTGTGGCAGCCTTCTTCTGTAAAGATTTGCAACATTGGAGACATTATTGAGCATTTCTACTCTGTCCTATGTTGTTGTTGTTGTCATTGAGTCAAAATCAACTCATCACTGACCCTCCAGCATGTTCGCAGAGGCTGTTAATCACTCAGAAGAAGATTATCCATCACAACTGGTGCATTAGAACTTCATGTATTTGGGATTGCAGTGCAGCTCTGTCCTATGTTGTTGTTGTTGTTTAATGCCGTCGAGTCGTAGACGACTCATAGTGACCCTATGAACGAACAGCCTGAGCACTGTTTGTACATAGAGTTTCCGGAGGCAAGCCATTTTGGAAGTGGATGCCGCTCCTGCTTCCAGGCTTGATTTAGTTGGGAAG
>NW_006399826.1:9422169-9423566 GCF_000299155.1 Elephantulus edwardii
TCATAATGTTGACTGTCAGTCCTGTTATGAGGACCTTGGTTTTCTTGATGTTTAAATGAAATTCATAATGAAGGTTGTAGTCCTTGATCTTCTGCAGCAAGTGGTTCATATTTTCTTCATTTCTCTGTCCTATAGGGTCTCTGTTTATCAAATTCAACTTGACAGTAGTAAAATTCAGTTGTTTGGTGTTTTCTAAGGACTAGCCCAAAGTGGATGAAATGAAGTTTTATTATCTTTGTCAAGGCAGCATCCTGGTTGCACTTTGAACAAGAAAAATTTTATGGTTCTTTGACATCATGTGGAATATTGTTAAATAGTTCTTACTAATACCACAATTGAAACGTATCAATTACTCTGTAATTCTTGTTCATTTGCCAACTTTCAGATGTATAGGAAGCAACTGAAAATAGCATGGCTTGGATTAAGCTCACTTTAGTCTTTAAACGGGCATCTCTGCTTTTTAGTCTTTTAAAGACTAAAGAGATCATGGACAGTAGATTTTCCCATTGACTTAAGTCTTTTGACTTCTTGACTGTTGTTTCAGTGGGTATTGACCGTGGCTCCACACATGCAATAAAATAATGCTATTGCTCTGAATCATCTGTCATGCTTTACCTAGAAACACTGCTCTTATCATGTAATCACAAATTCTACTTAACTTTCAGCATTAACTTCAATTCCAAACTTAGCTAGAAAACAGATCATTTCTCTAGAACCTTCCTTGAAGATGGTCTTCCCACCTCCTTGATTCCAAACATAATGAAAATTTAATGGTTTGCTTTTTAAATATAAAAATGGAGCTTGGGATAGTGTATTGAAATCTCTCTCCCTCTCTCTCTCTGTCTTTCTCCCTCTCTCTAATATACTGTATGATTCCAAATAAAATGTGTCTAGAGAAAGGGAAGCTGTTTTATAGGCTGAGAATAATATTCTCCAAGAAGTCACATTCAAGACTGGTCTTCCAAGCTGTTGAATGAGCTGAAGAATCAGCTATAAATCAGTTCTGACTCCACAGTACTGAGTAACAATAACACCACCACCACCAACAACAACAACAGCAACAATAGCAACAACATTCATTCTTAGAAGACTTTTTATAAAAAAGTAGTGTCTAGTTTTTTAGAGTTCATGCTTTCTGAAGTGTGAAGACATAGTCTGAAAAATTCAGCATAGTACCATTCATGATTCCTAATCAATAACTCCTTTAACTAAGTTGAGGAAAAAATATGATTTCACTAGCTAGTAACATAATTCTTAACTTTTCTGTTGTTCTTTTGAGAATTTGTCTTTTATATACACATTGAAATGACTGGGAAAAAGTATTCGGTAATAACATATCAGATAAGGGACTTATATCCAGAATTTATGAAATACTTGAGCACCACAACAAGATAAAG
>NW_006399826.1:9424951-9441899 GCF_000299155.1 Elephantulus edwardii
AAAAAAAACAAAAGGGAAAAAATAAAATCTCAACCATAAATATTTCATATTTGTTTAGAAAAATCAACATGTTTTCTTTGTTATCTTAAGTGCTTTGATGGATTGGAGAAGAATCTTAATAGAATGAATCAAGGTTTCCAAATGTCAGGAGTGTGGCATTTAGAGTAACATTTTTCATTTTGATAGAATGAACACTTGGAAAGTAAAGATATGATTTTCATTAAAATTAAGCCTCATTATTCATAATACATAATTTCTATTAGTACTGTTTTATACATAATAATGGGAACTAGGTAACAATGTGAGATTACAAAAGAAATCTTTATTTTTCCCTAGAAACTTAAATAAAAAACAATACCCGCAAACAAACTCATTGCCATACAGTCAATTCTAATTCATAGAGACCCAATAGAGTAATACAGAAAACTCCATTGGATTTCAAAGATTTTATGAAAGCAATCTGTCGTATCTTTCTCCCTAGGAGTTACAAGAGTGTTCAAAACACAAGTCTTATTCTTCCTGATACTTTAGAATTCCTCCTTTCTTTCCTATCTTTTTATCTTCTTGGTTTTTTTTTAAATAAACTTTTGCTGAATATATCCACAAGTTTTCTTATCCTTTTGATTAGCAGCATAAAACGTAATCATTGTTCTACCAATAGTCATTATAGTAGAAATTAACAATTTATAAAAGTTTAATATAGTTTCAATCAAATGATAATTGTCTTTTCCTGTAGCTTGTTTTTCTGAAAATATTAAAAGAACGGAGAAAATATTTGTTGTTCTTACATGCCATCAAGTATGACTTACAGTGGTACTATGAACAAAAGATCGAAATTCCTATTCTCATCCTCACAGTTCTTGAAATACAAGAGTTCATTGTGGCAGTCACCACATTAATCCACATGGTTGACGGTCTCCCACTCCTTCACTGACCCTCCACTCTTGCTAGCATTGTGTCCCTCTCCAAGGAATAGCCTTTTCTAGCAACGGGCCCTAAGTATGGGAGGAGAAGCTCATTATTCTTATCTCCCAAAAGCACTCTGGCTGCGCCATCTCCAAGATATATCTGTTCATTCTCTTGGCTGTCCATGGGATGTTCAGTGCTCTTCTCCAATACCACAGCTCAAAGGCATCATTTTTCCTTCTGTCATCCATATTCATTCTCCAATCTCAGATACATAGCAAGCGATTGGAAAGACTATGGCCTGAATCAGATGCATGTTAGTCCTCAAACTGGCATCATTACCCCTCAATAATTTGGAGAGGTTCTTAACTGCAGGATGGGCCAACTACTTCCTAAATAACAGACCTTTAAAAACCCGACGAGCACTAAAGAAATGAGGATAGTTATAGTAGTGTAGTAGTAGAGCCCAGATTGGAGGTCGGTTGAAATGAGGAAAAACAATAACAAACATCATTTAATAATTGGACCGTGGAATGTGCCTAGCTTGAATGTTGGAAACTGGAAATTTTTACAAATGAAAGAGGCATGTTGGGCATTTTGGGCGTTAGTGAGGTGAGATGGACCAGCTTTGGCCATTTTTAATGAGATAATCATGTAAAATACTATGTTGAGAAAATATACCTAAAAAATCATTCCTTGCCTTGGTTTGTGTCTACACATCATCTGCCCTCAAGGAATTGGGGAACAGCATGTTTAAGCTGCAGTCACAAATAAGCGTAGGCACTACAGGATATAAACACTTCATGATATTTCCAATTCACCAAGGCGCAGCTAGTTTTAAGCCTTGTAACATTGATGATTAAGTAATATAAATAAATTACTAACAACCTGAAAGTGATTTTCTATAATTTTGGAAATTGGTTCCACAATTCCTGTCAAACATGGTTCACAACACTGTAGAAAATTCCCTGAAATTAATGCAACCCTGATGGAATGTAATCAGTGTGAATAAAGAAGGACAACTGCCTTGTCTGGTTTTGGTTTGGTATTATACTTTGATTACGATTAAAGCTTAAGAGCAGACATTTATTCATCATCTGTTTGCTTTGCGAAGAACATAACCTAGAATTTCAATCTATTCATTAATGTTTCTACCTAAAAAACATTCCAGTTTTCACTCATTCACTGCCATTGAGTTGGTTCAGACTCAGAGTAAACCTCCATGGGGTTTTCCTCCATGGAACTTATAACGACTGGAAGAAAATGTCCATCATTTTCCTGGGCCTTTTGTGTTTTCTCCCAGGGAGCTAGCTGCTGTTAGGTCAGAACTCCCCAAATCATATAGCCTTTGTTCTAACAGCACAAGTAAGAACTGTGCCAAAAAAAAGCATCCATTCTCAGTACAATTTTATTTGGGAAAAAGTTTTCCAATGTTCTTTCCTTATAATGTCAGATTTAACATGGTTCTTTCACATTTGGTTAAGAAACTGATTATAAAAAAGGGACAAAACCAGCTGATTGTAACAAACGTTAAAAGCAAAAAGAAATCAAACTCATTGCCATTGAGTTGGAGCAAACTCATCGTTGGTGTTTCAGTTAGTTTTGAAAGACTGTAGCAGCATGGGAGGAAACTGTTCAACTTTCACCTGAGGAGCAAGGGGTGGATTTGAACGTTCTGGAATCTGACTAATTTTTAAGTTAATATTCTGCCTTGTCACTTTACTAAGATGATCAATGTGCTACTACTAACAAGAAAGATGAGAAATCTCTTTCCATGCAATTTGTCTCTGAAATCTACTGGAGGGTCAGCTTTGGGTTGGTTCTGACTTGATAGCACATAGCAACAATAACCTTTGGACCGGCAACAAGCAATAAGAAAGATATTAACAACAAGGTGTTCAATATGTTGAATTTCTTTATTTTAAAACAAACAAACAAAAAAGAATTGCATGTACACATTTTGTTCTTGGGTTTTTGTATGTTTGGGGCTTTTTGTTTTTTTCACTGATGACTCTTTCACAGGGTCACTTAAAATTGTGAGACTTTTTCCATTAATGACACATGTCATGTCTCCTGGAATATTTATATATGGCTCTCAGTTTCTAGAAAATGGCCTTACGTTTAGGTCCAATCATCCTAGCATCTGTCTGGAGCAAATGCAAACAGAGTGCTTCTTAGAGGCAAGGCTGATGATACAGGAGGGTCCAGTCATTGAAAAAAAGACATTATGCTGGGACAAATGGCAAGATGAGTGGAAGACTCTCAATGAGATAGACAACAATGGGCTGGAGCATGACAAAGGTGGTGAGGATGGAACAGATAGAGGAAGCTTCACATCAATTGTTCTTAGGTTTGCTGTAAGTCTTACTAAAATTATACTATGAGTCATAATCAACTCAGTGTCACCAAACAACAGTATTCTGTCTAAGTTAAAATGTCTACAACTTCTCAGCAATAAAACCTGCCTTAATCTTTATTTCATTTTAAACTTGCTTTCTCTCTCTCTTTTCTCCTTATTTTCTTGGCTATTTTGAAAGGAATGTTAACACTGAAAATTCCGCAGAGTTTGTATAAGGTTGAAGGGATGACCTATTTCTAACACTGACAAGAATACACTAATTTTTCCATTATTCAAGATAAATACACCCCATAGAGAGCCCATGAACACTGTGCAAATACCAAACCTGATTCTATCAACTGGGAATTTTTTTCTCCTCATTGCATGAATGTATCTCTGAAAGATCATGAAAGTGCAGGCACTATTTTTATTTGAGTCTGTGAATCTACCAAAGAAGTCCTGGTGTTATACTGTAGAAAGCACAGGGCTATTAACAGAGGGGGTAAATTCTAATCCATCAACTCCTTCCTTGGAGAAAAAAATGGCTCTCTCCTCCCTAAAGTTTCACAGCTTTGAAAAATAAAGAGGAGTCAGAAACAACTATATGGTTGAACCTACTACTGTATCTACCAATTATGAAGATCAATTGTACGTACATACGAAGAGTCTCTCTCATTGTGATTGATTTTAAAGTGATTAATAGTGGACTTATTGTTGGATTTTAAAAGTTTTATATCACATGGGAGAAGATTGTTCATAATTTTCCCATGAACAACTGTTAGATTTAGACAACAGATGTTTTATGTTGTGGTTTTTTGTTTGTTTTTAGTTAGTGTTATAACTGCCTACAGACTATGCCATCAGAATTCCCTTTACGGTACAGGAATCTTACTGATTTTTGGATATTGATCTTATATCCTGCCACTCTACTAAACTGGCCTATTAACTCTAACATTTTTTGTTGTTGTTGTTGAGTCTTTGGGGTTTTCTGTGTATACTATCATTTCCATGTAGTGACAATTTAACCATCTCTTTGCCAATCTGGATGCCTTTTATTTTCTTCTTTTATCATATTGCCCTAGCAAGCCCTTCCAATACAATATTGAAAAGAAGTGGTGACAGTGGGCATCCTCGTCTGGTCCCTATTTTCAAGGTAAGTGTTTTTATTCTTTCTCCATTGAAAATGATGTTGGCTCTTGGTTTTGCATATATACTTTTCACTATGTTGAGGAAATTTCCTTCTATTCCAATTTTGCTGAGTGTCTTTGTCAGGAAGGGATGTTGGATTTTTTTCAATGTCTTTTTTGCACCAATAGCTAAGATCATATGGTTATTGTTAATTCGCTTTGTTAATACAGTGAATTACGTTCAATGTTTTTCTTTTGTTAAACCATCCTTGCATATCTGTTATGAATTCCACTTGGCATGGTGAATTATTTTTTCATGTGCTTTTGAATTCTATTGGGTAGGATTTTGTTAAGGATTTTTGCATCTATATTCATGAGAGATATTAGTCTTTAGTTTTCTTTCTTGGTGATATCTTTTGCCCGGTTTTGGTATTAGGGTTATGCTTACTTCATAGAATGACTTTAGAAGTGTTCCTCCTTTTTCAGTTTTTTAAAATAATTGAAGTAGAATGGCTGCTAAATCCTCTCTCAATGTTTGGTAGAATTCAGCTGTGATGCCGTCTGGTCCAGGCCTTTTCTTATGGGAAAGTCTTTTTATGACCTTTTCCATTTCTTTTCTTGTTATGGGTCTATTCAAGTGTTCTATATCTGTCCTTGTCAATCTGAACAGGGGCTGCATTTCAAGGAATTTGTCCATTTCCTCTAGGTTTTTGAATATATCAAACTATGGCTTTTTGTAGCATTCTGATATTATCGATTTCATTTCCTCTGGTTCTGTTGTGAAGTCACTTCTGCCATTTCTTAATTGAGTTATCTATATCTTTCTCCCCCTTTTTAAAAACTTGCCAATAGTTTGTAAATTTTAGTGACCCTTTAAAAAAAATCAGCTCCTGGTCTTAAAGATTCTTTCAATTGTTTTTCTGTATTCCTTTGATTTCAGCTCTTGTCCTTATATTTTCTTTTCTTCTAGAGGTTGTAGGATTAGATTGTTGATCTTTTTTTATTTGCTGAAGATGTTGAGTTAGAGCATTGATTCTTCTTCCTTCTTGTGAACTTCCCCCCTGAGGACTGCCTTAGCTGTGTCCCAGAAGTTCTGGTAAGTTGCATTTTCACTACCATTTGTTTCAAGGAACTTTTTATTTCATTCTTTATTTCTTTATCACCCAATTATGTTCTAGCAGAGGTTTCTTTAGTTTCCACATAGGTGGTTTTGTAAGCTTTAGTCTTCTGTGGTTACTGTCTAGTTTTATGGCATTGTGGTCTGAGAAAATACTTTGTATTATTTCAATGTTTTTGAATTTGTTGAGGCTTGCTTTGTGTCCTAATACATGATAAGTTCTGGAGAATGTATCATGTGCACTTGAGAAGAAAGTGAGTTGGGTTCAGAACTCTGAATGCATCCACAAAGTAGAGTTGACTGATTGTATAGTTTAGATCTTCTGCATCTTTCTTGAGTTCACTATTGCTTCTTGATACTAATGTATTGTTTTTCTCCAGATTTTTTAGCTTTCTTGCTCTTGCCTTTTGGTTTTCTAATTCAAGTCTTTGTATATTTTATTATATTACTTTACTCCATTTATTTACTTCCTGATTTGTCCTTTGACATCTTTTAAATATTTATTACCTTGTAAATTCCTTTGCCCTTAACAATAAAATAGAATTTCTATTGAGAATAAGTTGTCTCTTTGATCAGTTTCAACAGTGAAGTGCTCACTCATCCAATGTAGTTTTAAAATGCTTGAATACTTCTTGGTATAAACAATGACTGGTGGGAAGTTTGGGAAAGAATATCACCATATATTTAGATAGAGAGTTTCAGGACCTAAACCATCACATATTTGCTATTAGATGTTTCTTAAAACCCAGGATTGCTTACAATTTTCCTATTGCTTTTAGTTTTTACACCTCCTATAAGTTGACAGTGTTAGTAACATGTTCTCTGTATTTTAGTACATATTGACACATGACAAATCACTTACTATTAAGAAGTTTGAGTGAAAATGTTCTGTAACCAAACAGATACACATGTTTCTGAGCAGCATGTGAATGGTGACTGCTGAATCTCCGCAATATCTTGTCATCAACATGTGTGGCCACAATAACTTGTCAATATCCAAGCATTTATCAGTGAGTTTAACTTTGACTTTTGACTGTAAAGGACTCAGTAAATGTTTTTTTGGTTGTGGTTAAAAGACTATATACACTGTACCTATTCAGTCTTTGAAGATAAGGATTTTTTTTTCTTTAAAGAGAACATTAATGAAAGAAGAATACATCATTCTTCATCAGTTGATGGGCCGAAAATTGCTGAGAGCAAATGCTGTTAATAAAGGCACATTAAATGGAAAGACCTAATTTGGCAGTTAAGGGAATGATTTTTTAGTGGCAGGGAGGCCTTATTCTGTTGGATGAATGGAGAAAATGACGTTTATCTTATAGAGACTGGCATTAGAAATGAATCCAGAGAGGGCTGTTTGCTTCCCTCTCTCCCCTCTGTTACATGTATAGAAGGAGAACAAAAATACCACCTGGAAAACCGCTAACCCAAATCTCAGTTTTTGTCATTGTTGTAGCTATTTGTTCCAAAATGTTTTCCCCATGAGCCAGCAATCCCTCCCTACTCTAAACTATCAAGTTTCAGACTACAAGTTTTCAATGGCAGCCAATCTGGAGAGTTGCATATATCTACCCCTAGACAGCTGCATTATGGAACTAAAGGAACTGCATCTAAATTCATGAGCCGATAAAAAGTAATCTGGCTAAAGTCTTTTTTTATACCAGAATATACAATGATAATCACACCCCCTTGAATTACAAATGTTCCATAACCATTCAAACTGGTACTGAGTTACTGACATTATTTGAAGTAATGACATAATAAAACACATTTTAAAAGACAAACCCATAAGTTACTCTCTCCTCACTTAAAAAATATTTCTGAAATCTTCTGAGATCATAATTGATAGAGAACCATTATTTCAAAGACCATCAAAGACTTGAATAGTTTTTAATAACCAGGAAAATTAAAGTGGCTCTAACATATTTGCTAACTATATTTATTCTTTACCTTCCCCCAGCCTTTTAAACAATTTAAAATTACAGCTAAAAAATAATCAAAATTTATAGTGATGTGAAGCTTTTTAAATTAACTTATTTTTTTAGAGAGAATGCAATAAATCACAAATATTTCTACTCTCTTCTATTTTCCCCACTTTTTATTGTAGTTTGGGTGAAAGTTAACAGCTGTAATTAGTTTTTCATTCAACAACTTAGACACGTTTTGTAACATTGATTGCAGGTCCTTCTATTTAATAACAATACTTTCCTGGATTCAGTATTTATGTTTGCTCTTCTGGTTGCCTAGTAAGTAGGAAATTACTCTGTAAACCCAAAAGTGGACGGTTCAAATACACCAGCTGTTCTGAAGGAAAACAATGAGCTATCTCCTCCTGTACAAACCACTGAAGGGTCAGTCTAGAGTAGTCTGATTCAAAGGCAATGAATGAGCAAGTAAATTCCTGTGGGTTTCCACATTTTTAGAGCAACTCTGGTTGTGTGGTTTATAAAGAGTTGTGCTGCAAGCTAAAAGACTATACCTCTCTGGCAGTTCAAATTCACCAGCAGCTCCTTGAGAGAAAATTAGAAATCTTCTCTCTTTTGTGTAATTTACAGTCTTAAATATCCAATTACGGAGTTTATATGTTAATATAACTTTGCCTAGCTATTGTTTGACTTTGGTGTGTGGATGGAAATGGGGCATATTTGTCTATCCAGAAAAGGATTTGCTAAGAAAAAAGGGGGAGGGAGTTTTCTAGTCTCAACAATCTACAGGGAAATTGGCTAGTCTCACCATTAAATTGAGCAAGCCAGCAGTGAGAGATAGACTCTTCTGGTGTCACTGAAGAGGAAGCAAGAGAATGTAGCACACCCTTCTTATTCCAGCTACATCGATGGCAGCAACACCTATGGTAGCAACACTTTGGGCCAAATTGGAGACGTGATGTGAGATAGGTCCTTTGGAGAAGGAGAACCAATGTTGGCAGAACTGAGAAGTTTGTTGGACAGCTGGAGTTGGAAAGCCAATGCTGTCAGGACTTAAAACTTGAGGACATTAGCCTGAGGACATTTCAAAAGCTATCTTGACTATATTCTGTTATTAGTCTGGATTATAACCTTTTTTATTTCTCCAATATAGTTTTGAGTGTTATGTGAGCTATTGCATTGGATTTTGGACCGAGTAAAGCAGCAAGATTGGTACTGAGATTAGAAGAAATAGGTATGGGAACATGTCTGACCTCACTGATTTTGTGTTATTGATACTTTGACTGGGACAGTTCTCCTGTGTTATTGATACTTTGACTGGGACAGTTCTCCTTTGTGAAGTTGATAAAGGTCAGATATGGCCATCTCCACATGGCTCTTGCTCTTTTCATACCAGTGGATGGTCAGCCTTGAGTTGGTTCCAACTTTATGGCAGTGAGATTAGCTTTGTTTTGGGGAAAATATTTCCCTTTTTAGTTTCATGTGACTGGTTATATTGAGGAATAAGTTTTGGTTGGTGTTATTACTTATATATTAAGCCAGTCTATTGGTTTTCTGAAAATTTATCACCTGGTTAAAAGGACGTCTAAAGGTTAATATCAATCCATATGACTTTTTAATGGTTTTAAATTTTCTCTTATGTTTTCCTTCACATTTTCTGTGCAAGACCTTCTACAATGACCCTGATCAGAGGTTTGAGCATTGGAGAGATTACAAGTACGGTGCTGGATAGGGCAAACTTTGCATTTGTTGTTCATAGAGTCCATAGGAGTTGTAAAAACAATGATACCAACAAGAACAACAACATATTAACTATTCATTAACATTTACTATTCTTCAGTTAACCTGCCATTACTGTCTAATATAAACCCACTCATTTTTACCTTCCAGATTATTACCATCTTTCTCCTGAGGAGTGGCTGACAGATTTAAACTTCCAGAGAGGCACACGCTTTGCGTTAGTAGTACATCTCCCTACAGACTATGCCAACAGAGCTTCATATGTTATTGTTGTTGTTATGTGCCTTTGAGTCACGAGTCTTAGTGATCCTATGTATAATAGCTCGGAGCCTGCCCTGTCCTCAGCCAATCTCATTGTTTCTGACACACCTACGCCATAACCCCATTACTGTGTCAGTTCAGCTTCTCTAGGTCTTCTCTCTTGTACTGTCCCTCCATCCTTCCATGTATTACGACCTTTTCTAAGGACTGGCATTTCCAGCCAACATACACAAAGTATGTCAGGAAAAGCTTCAAAACAGCCTTGCCTCTAAGGAACAAATTGGCTTCACCCTCTCTAGGACAAACTTATTTGTTCTCTTGGCAGTCCAATACTCTTCTCTAACACTATAACTCAAAGGTATTGATTCTTCTTCTATCATCATCATTTTAATACTAAGTAATATGACTTGCTGTTCAAACTTGCTTTATATCACCTCTGTAAAAATAGTGTTCTTTGAAAACATTGGTTTTCTTCATTTAAATTTTATGTAGCTTCCTTACATTCTAGATTGCTTGTGAGTCTTCACTCTCTGTCCTGTCCCTTTTGTTAAAAAAATTAAATGGTTTTCATTTTTATAATTCATATATATTTTGTCTTATAACATTAGTTATATTTGATCAATACTAGTTATTACAGCACCTCATGAAATACTCACTGTAACTTGACCTTTCCTTACCCTTAGCCATGCATCTACTAATCTCTGCTCCTCTTTACCTCTTTCCTGATTTCTCAATCACCTTATATTTTATTCATGTGTGATGTTTTTGATGTGCTCTCAAACTTGTGTAGCCTCCCGTCATTAGACAGTTTAGTGCATGAGTCAAATTTATTAGTGAGATATTCCCTAAGTTAAAGATAGATGTAATCAAGATATTTGGCTCTCTCATGCTAGTTGTCATTTTTTCTTCTAGCTTCGGTTTTAACTTGTGTGTGAATAATTGATAATTTGTTCTATACATCTCCTATCTTTTTTCTGACTGATGATATTACTCTTCTATATTGTTTATTTTCCTTGGAGAGGTACAACACCCTTGGGAGGGTAGAGTGGCAGGGGAAGAGAGGAAGACCCTTCATGAGATAGATTGACTCAGTGACTGGGGTAATGAGGGTAGGTGTGTCAGAGACAATGATGTTGGCTCAGGTTAGAGCAGGGTTCTGATCTATTGTACATAGGGTTGCCATGAGTTGCAAATGATTCAATAACACATAACAACAAGAAAAACAACTGTTTATTTTCACAGATATAGCTGATTTGATATTTGCATAGTAAATTTGATTCAACCAGGTAAGATTCACAAATACAATAGCCAATTTTTAAAGTATTGTACTGTACAGCCAGTTATACAAAATGTTATCATCTGACTGCCAGCCTACTTTCCATCATGAAGTTCATATGTTCCAAATCTCAATCCAACTTTTTGTTTCCAATTTTTTTATTTCAATGTTCAGTTATTAGTAATTAATCATGATTGTATGCTTGATTGATTTCAGATTGTAAAAGTAGGGTGCTCCTTCATTGCAGTGGAGATGGAAACAACTCATCATTCAGAGACTGTAATTTGTATGGGAAGAATTTGTCCATCTTTCTCCTGAGGAACAATTGTGCACCGTTAAGGCAGTCTGACACATACCGGTCCCTGCAGGGAGTTTTCAAAGGCAGTTAGTTGCACAGGAAGAGATTGCTCCCAAAGAGTAGCTGGTGGCTTTGAACCACATGCCTTTGGGATTTCAGCTCAGCTTTTTATTAGTAGGTCAGCAGAGCTGCCAGTGGATTCAGATCACCCACCTTAAGGCTAGCAAACTCCTAACAAACTAGATCACCTGAGCTACCTGTAGACATATAAATCCTCAGTTTCTTACCTGTGGCTTCAGCAATTGGTATGTATATTTTAATGTCATATTCACAGACCTTCATTGTTTGCACTGCACTTTATCCAGGTGTATTATGCCTCACACTCTCCCTCATACACACTGTACTGTATGCAACTACCACCTGTGCATGTCATACATCACACTGTCCCCGCAAAACCTCACTGATCCTCTCCCCTATTGAGTCTCCGCCCCAACCTCTATCAACCCAGAGATCATCTATTTCCCCTACTTCTGCCCCTCCCTCTCCTATCCTTTTTTGTTTGTTTGTTTCATTCAGTAGATTACTTACCTTTAAATTAATTCACATGCATTCTATTCTATGTAATTTTCCAACCACATCAAAGACCAGGAGTTCTGAGATACAGAAAGAAGTGTGGATGACTGGGTGAGCAGCTGATTGTAATTTAAACCTAGCTACGGATGCCTGAAGATGAGCTGACCAGAACCCAACCAGATGAAAAGAAGATGATCTATTCTGTGAATTAGAGTTGATTGCTGAAATCTAATGACTGGCTCTGCACTAGGTTATACTTATGGTTGCAGATGCTCAAAGTTTCCAAGTTGAACAGAGGATTCTTAAACAAAAGGTACTTGTTTATTTCCTCAGAGTAGGGATCCAATGTTAGTGTTATTGATTGCCTTTGAGTCAAACACAACTCATATCAACCCTTTGAACAAAAGATCTGAATCTCCACTACAACTATCAACATATATCAAAGTTTCTAGAGTTTCTGGAGGCATGTTGTTTAGGAACTGGATGCCACTCCAGCTTCCAAATACATTCAATAGGGATGGGAAAATAATTAATTTACTACTAAAGAAAGGGGTGAAATTAGAGCATGAGGCATAAAATAATAGCTTACACATTTTCATGAGAGCAATAGTTGATTAAAAAAAAGGAAAAAAAAAGAAAGTAATAGTTGATGTGATGATTGTAAAGGGAAAAAGAAATCCATAATACAAATGAATGGAAAATAATGTAAATGAAGGACTATATTGAACACAATTTTTAAAAAGTTAATAAATTTTTAAAAAAACACTAAAAATTTGAACAATGATCCTCACCAATGGGCCAATAAGCAGCATCTTGATTGATGGAGAAAATATTGAGATTATAAGTGATGTCATCTTTCCCAGATTCCTAATCAATATTCTTGTCATTAGCAGTCAGGATATCAAAAAACAAGTTGCAAAATTTGCGGTCAAGGAACTCTTCACAGTGTTGAAGAGCAACAATAACAGTTTAGATATTAAAGTGCACCTGATTTGGGGCATGATCTTTTGGGTTGCTTGTTTTGCGTCTGAGAACTAGACAACAAATAATAATGACAAAAGAATAAATTCCTTTTGATTGTGGTGCTAGTGAAGATTATTGAAACATGGACTCCAAGGGAGCAGAACAGTCTTACCTGGAAAGAGTGAAAGCAGAATACTCCTCGGAGGCAAGGACTTTGAAGCTCTGTCTCATATACTTTCATCATGTTTTTCAGGAAAGGCCAGTCCTTGTAGAAATACATCATGCTTGGAAGAGGAGAGGATCAGCTGAGGAGAGGAAGAGCCGATATGCACTAGTTAGTACAGTGATTGTGGAAATGGGATGCGCTGTGCCATAGACAGGTTGGCTCAGGATAGGACATGGTGTAGAGCCATTGTTCACAGGGTCATTATGAGTCATGATTAACTTGACAGTACATAACAACAAACAAAAATTTGGCATGCACCTCCAGGGGCTTAGTGGTAAGAAGTTGTGCTACCAGACTTAATTTTTCAACTCCACCAGAAGTTCTGAGAGAGAACAATGACAATCTTCTCCATGACTATTTACTGTCTCTAAACCTCTACTGGTTGGTTCCAACCTTACTATACATAACAACAATAAATTGTTAGGTAGCATACTCTCTATTGAATTGTGCTGGTAACCCAAAGCCATGGGCCCTGTCTTTCTGAAAGTTCAAATTTATCAGCAACTTTTGGGAAGAAAGACAATAGTCTTTTCCCTTAGTAAATCAGAATCAAGTTGACAGCAATGAGTTTTAGTGTATATAAGGTGATCAGTCTAACACACACACACTCTTCTGTATTTTGCATAGGTAACAGTGGACAGAACATATTTTTAAGTCCTCCTATCTCCATGTTTTCAGAGCTAGAAATTAATCCATTGTATTCAATTATCTGCAGAAATGGAAAGTCATGGTTTTATATCACTAACCACTACTATTGCGGAATCTCTCAGTGACTATTGTTGATTTCCCTGCCTGGTTGAGCTAATCAGTCATGCAGACATACACTGTTTATATGGTGATGCCCTGGGATTTATTTTGCAGTTTTGAGCTGGGATTTTTATTTCAAATAACTCTTTTCCATCATTCCAAATAAATTCAATTATATTAAAATATGTTCACTGGGCCTTACCTCTTGAACAGTATACATGGAGACTGAAAACAATATATATTGTAGTCTTAATCCAAAACACTTGAGAAAGATAACATAAAAATGAAATCAATAACATTAAGGCTAATTATTCAAGTAATTTATTTAAAAAATGATAGACATTAATCCAAAGAAATTTGCAGAGAGAGCAGTTCTCAAAATGCTCAAGCATTTCTTTTGAGAAATGCCAAAATGGTGACTTAGGCTCATTGAATCACATAGTCAAACACAAAATTGACTTTATTCCTCTATTTAAATAATTTTTAAAAAATATTGATTTCATCCATAGATAATATTTCCTTAAGAGTTCAGCCTTTGCTCATTTCAATTTCTTTGAAAAACTATGGATAACTTATTATGGTGTCTGTGCTCCAACCTCAACTCTGTATATATCCACTGATACCAACTGTAAATGTAGTTCTTTTATTGGTTCAAACCTCTGAAGCCAGGTGAGACCTCACACATAAAATGACACAGTCCTCTACAGAACCAACTCTTCCCAAGATACCAAACACAGCTCCAAGTTAACATGACACCCTTACTCTTGATTTATTGGCTGCAAATTTGGTGGTTCTTACATCTCTTGTTTTATCAAGATTTTTTCAAAGTGTTAAAGTACAAAGATTTAAAATGTTAAAGCCCAAGGTGCACCTGATCCAATCCATGGTATTTTAAACTACTTTTATGCATCTAAAAGCTGGAGAATGACTGTGGTCTTGAAGAAGAGTACTGAACATTCTGTGTACTACCAAATGACCGAACGAATTTGTTTTGTAGGAAGTTCAACCAGGGTATTCCTTATATGCAAGGATGATGACATTTCATGTCATATGCTTTAGGAATGTTGTTAGGAGGACAAACATGGTAAAGGACATCATACTGGAAACGGTGCAGGGTCAGAGAAAGAGGAGTGTACCTACTGAGACGGATTGACCCAGTGACTATAACAAGAGGCTTGATCATATTCGAGATGGGAAGGATGATGCAGGACACGGCAAAATTCAGATCTCTCATATAGGATAACTAGGAGTTAGGCACTAATTTGATGGCACCTAAAACAAACAATAACTTTCCTTTTATGTTTAGTAATTCAGGGATATGACACACAGAATCCGGAATAACTTTGTTCTTATGAGAATAATGTCTTTATACATAATACAAGTCAGGACCTTAATTAAAGAAGCATGTCTTTGATGAGGTCTACGAAGGTCTCCAACATGAAACTTCTTTGTCCTAAAGTCTTATTTCCTTTATAATGATTTAGTGCCTTTCATTAATTAGGAAGCTCATCTGAACTTCAGTGTCAGGATTTTGTTGTTGTTTTTGTTGTTTGTTGGGGTTTGCTGGGATTTCATTTTAGAAGAATCATTGCCCTTGAAATTGAATTTCATCTTCAGCACTCTTTCCTTGCCTGGAAGTAAGGCTAATATCGTGAGGTATCTCATTCTAGTGTGGTATTTTCCAAAGCAAGAATCACTTCATCAGCATATTTTGTCAAAGTAGTGTGTGGAACTCTCTTCAGTAACAAAAATATTTCAATTACTGGTGGGTGACTTTCCGTGAAGCTAAAAGATGCCTTCCAGGGACCAAAGATACCTAATTACACTACTATCTAACTGACCAAATTCATAATTATCCTGTAAGGACAGAAAATAATTGATCCATAATATTTCCAAGGCTGTCATTATTTATGAAAACAGATTGCCACCTTTTTTTTTCGTATTTGCATTAGGTTCTTGATTTGAACTTCCTATTTTTCGATGATAAACCTAGTTCTTTAACCACTGCCATATTAAAACTTCTTCCTAGAAATCAAAGAAAGAAAGAAAAAAATTGGGTAAGATAATGTTTCATCACAAATTGCCAAGCAAAAGAAAACCAATGAAAACAAAAAATGCATATATAAGTAAAGAGATTTAGGGACATCATGCTTGGGAGGGTGGAGGGACGGCACAGAAGGGGAAGACCCTCTATGAGGTGGATTGATTCAGTGACTGGGGTAATCAGGATGGTTGTGTCAGAGGCAGTGATATTGGCACAGGATAGAGCAGGGTTTAGGGCTGTTGTACGTAGGGTCACTATGAGTCGCAAGCAACTCGACCACACATAACAACAACAAATTATTTACATGGTTGTAGCTTCTAGCAAGTTCCAGATTCCAGGGTCAGAAATAAGTTTGGAAGCTTCTTCTGATTCACATATCTGCAGAGGCTAATGAACCTCAGGACTGACAATTCACATGGCAGTCTGCTGGCTGTAGAAGTTTACGGACCCAAGATCAGTAAGAAATATTACAGAGATTGACTGAGTTACAAAGAACCAGAAATCTAATAGTGATAACCCAGATTATAGAATCCAGATCAAGGTAAGTGGAATTTTGCCAGAATGTATGTATATGTGTGTGTATATATATTTGATGCAGGCTACACTCCAGTAGAAACTCCCTTTTAACTAATTGACTGCTTATAGCATATCTCATTTTATAAGCAATTATACCAGATTTCATCCAGGAGATGTATCCATTATAACTAGCAAACCAGGAAATCATGAACAGCTAAACTGGCACATAGTCTTAACACTATAGTATGTAAGTATCATAATTTCACCCAGGGAAAGATGATTATTTTTTCCTCTTATTAAGTTTTAAAACTTCAGAATTCCAGTGAAGGGTCACTATGAATCTGAAAAACTGGAGAACAGTGGATCAGTGTAATGATAGTAAGTGGTACAATAATTGACGTACAGTGGGACTCTCAATTACTCCTCAGTGGGCGTTTCAAAGGAAGATAGAGGCACTAAGATAAAGGTGAAAAAATTATGTTAGAATGCATTGCATAAGGAAACAAATACCAATTGAAAAGGGAATAAAGGCAATATATATGCTAATTACTAAAAAATAATCACAGGCTCAGGTCTAAGTGTTCTGCTGTTCCAAATAAAATCCTTTGATTACACTGAGTTTTAACCCAACATCTGATCACATACAATTTATTACCTTTGAACCCACCTTCCAGTTCTTTATATTTTTGGGGGGCATGATCTTCTGTTACAGTTGTTCTTTCTTGTGGTGTGGAAATTACAGACTTCTCTGATCTTTTTTTCTCTCTCCTGAATACATGGTATTTCTGGGGACTATTTTTTTTAAATTTTTTTTAGAATTTTTTTTATTTAATTTCTTTATTTTTCATTTCAATGAACATCTACAGAGATTTTGGAATTCCATTCATTCAT
>NW_006399826.1:9442255-9451401 GCF_000299155.1 Elephantulus edwardii
GTAATATTCCATTGTGCGAATGTACCACAGCTTCTCTACCCACTCTACCCGGGGACTATTTTTAAAGGACAGTAGAGGACCAGGGTTGAATGCATGATTTCTAGAAGTTAACTGTGACTGTAAAGTGCAGGTTCCCAGTGACTCACTGTGCACTCTGTGACATGTAAATTAAACTTATTGGGATCCACCATGTGTAGACTGAAGACACTTGTAGAATTTAGCACGCTCTTGCAGCCCAGTTGTAAGGAGTTGTGTTGCCAACCCAAAGGTAGATGATTTGAATCCACTGACTGCTCTTTAGGATGAACGATTTCCTCCTATAAGATGTACAACCTCATGCAAACTTGCTGTAGGGTCAGCTGTGAGTCACTTCATGTCAGTTACTTGAGATTTACTACCTCTGAAAACCTGCTGGAGGGTCAGTCGGGGGTTAGTTCCTACACAATTACACACAACAACAGATTTTACCTCAAATAATTGATTGAATAACTTGATGGTATGTAACAACAACAAAACAGCCATGAAGTTCATAGCAAATTTAAAGGCCACAAAAAAATGTTAGTTATTATTTTCCAGCAACTTCCAACATTTTTGGAAATCTGACAATAACTTTCATTATCTCTACCACATCTTACATTTAAAATCTGCCAATTAATTTTTCAAGGATTTTAGTAAGTAGAAACATAGATTCATGTTTCAATCTACCATCTTGATTAAAATACTAAAGAAATAAAAGGAAAGAAAACTCTATATGTTATTTATCCAAAATATGTTATTTAAGTTGATTTTTGCTTACTTCTTTAATCACATATTCATGCTTTGAAGATGAGGCAACAAGCTCAGAAACATTTGTACCCTGACTAATATCATTAAATGAAGCTATGAGTAATGTTTTCTTGAATAACACACAGTTTCTTCTCAAGATCCCAGTAAATCACTGAACCCAATACCCAGTTTCATTTTTCTAAAGGGAACTTTAAAGAAAAACTCATAAATTAAACTAAAATTCAAAGATCTCTGTACTTTTTACAGTTGCAGAGATCTTATAGTCATACAGATTTAATAAGGGAAATTTTCCAAAATCGTAGGTACTTCTGACTGCCCAGCGCATGCTTATTACAATTGAGATCTTTCCATTGAATATATTTGGTCTGATCATCATGCACTATTTTATCTATATGCTGTTTGGCATGTAAATTATAGTGAGGGAAAAGGGGGGAACCACATTTAAGGAGAAACCAGTGGGCTATTGGTTGGGAGACTTTGAACAGGACCGATGACTTCACTCAGCTGAATCATAAATAGAAGAGGGCTTCTGTGGAAAAATAGAATTGCAGTGCACTGAAGGATAAGAATTTGACTCTAGAAATCTTTACATTGTAGGAGGTACTTTTTTTAAACAAATAGATGTATACATGAATCTATCCATTTTTATATACAATTGGGATTCTGAAGAAGATATAGAGGGAAATATAAAAAAAAATCTAATGGGAGAAGGCAAAAGTCAAACTTTGAAGTTTATTATTTCTCAGTTTTCATTGAAATGTCAGGTTCCAGGAATCTGTACTGAAGACATTTATTATTTTTTTATGAAGTTTAGCAGATGTGTAATAGGCATTTACTCTGTACACAGGACTTTGGGGAATACAGAAAGATGAAGGAACTTTAGGTCAGTGACAAAGCATTGTGGTAACAGGAAATCTAAATTGTAGTCCCAAAGCTGTTGGAATTAACTCAATATGTGACATTGGTGGCTATTTCACAGCTTCTCTGAGCTTCACTTTCCATTCCATAAATTGAGGAGGTTAGATTACTAATGCCTGTTCCAACTCTAATATGTTATGAAAGTTACTGCGTAGCACACTATAAAAAAGCAGTGTATTTCAATCCAGGAACCTTATTTCTGGCCTTCTAACGAAATTACTGTTTGACCTTAAATCAGTCACTTAACTTCGACCAGACTCTTTTCTTCTCAATTATAAACTAAAACTGTTGGACTACTTTATTTCTAAAGTTTCTTCTAGGTATGAAAATCTATGATTCAATTCATGACCCTGTCCTCAAGGAGCATTCCATCCAGTTAGACAGACAAGACACATGCATAAAAAGGTCAAGAGCAATATCAAGCAAAAAATAGAACAGATGTCACGGGGCAATGGATGGTGTAAGGCCAAATAAATGGAGCAGACGGTAAGTAATATAAATGGGAGGAACGTGAGGCCGTTGTCTGTTGGAATATTAAGAAACATCTCTTTAGAAGAGTCTTTCCAGCAGATCCTTAAAGGGCAAGTTAGATCAACTAACTGTAAGGGCAGTAATGGTCCAGTAGTAGGATTATTGTGAGAAGGTGAAGGAGAGGAAGACCCTCTGTCAGGTGGACTGACAGTGACTGCTTCAGTAGAATTGAGAGTGTTGAATATTGTGAGGCTGGCACAGGATAGGACAGGGTTCAGATCTGATGTTCATAGGGTGCCTGCGGGTTGTACTTGACGACACCTACCAACAACATTTCAGAAGCTCAGGTTTCATTTCTAGCCTGTTTTTTTGTTTTGTTTTGTTTTTCATTTCTAGCCTGTTTACCTCAGACACAGACATCATTTGTCTGGCAATGGGAGTTTTGCATATTTCTGTGATGCTGAATAGATTTGAGTAGAGCTTTCGGATCAAACAGTTTAGGAGAGAAGACCTATAATCTGCTTCAAAATGGCAAATGATAAAAGAATCCAGACAAAATACAATAGTTCTATTCCATTGTGTTAGAGGTCACATGACTTAGGCTTAACCGGACAGCAATGAACAACAGATCAACTACAGTCAGAAAAGTAGCTGTGAATACGAACAGATTCTTAAAGTTATTAAAATATCTAAAAATTGGAAGCTTTGTTGGTATGATGCATTCCACGTTGTACTCTAAGTGAAATGTCAGAGATTTAAATCCATGAGATTGCCATCTGAGAAAGATGAGTAATCTTGCAGAATTTTATATATATGTACGTAATTTGATGGAAGTTTGCTATGAGTTGGAATCAACTTACTGGTTGCGGATTTTGGATGTCTGGAGTGGAATAGAGACTAATGAGGCAATGTTTTAAACCCTTGGCAAAGGGTAGTTTTTAAATCATCTGAGACTAGTGTACAGAAAAGATATTTTGCCCTCCTGCCTTCTTCATTTAAAAGTTGGTTACTTTTAGATGAACTGTTAAGAGATGGATTTTGCACAGAACTAAACATAAAAGAATAAAGGTTATAATTTCTTTAAACTTTATATACCATACACCTAGTGTACTTTATGGATTGATGTTGTGGAATTGAAGCCTACTTATAGATAATTCTCTAACAGGATTTCAGAGGCAATAAATGGTACTGAAGGAGATAATCCATTACTTCCTCCAAGTATTTAAAAAAAATAATTTTATCGCAAGAATGATTCAATTCACACATAATTTTGATTAAAATTTTAGAACTATGCAAATTACAATTATTTGATGCTCAAGAATCTTACCTTTTGAAGCAAAACCCATTAGTTATTTTCCAAAAGTATTTGACGACAAACAAAGCCTGGTATAGCTTTACCAGGGGGTTGTGGTTCCAACAGTGAGAGAACTGGAAGCTTTTAATCACCAAGAATTGTTTAAGCCCATGTTTTATAATATTTGGAAAATGTCACTCTGGTTGAACTTGATTTCTTGAGAAAATATTCTCAAAGCCATCTGGGAGGAGAACAGCCTATCTTTGAATACCATATGCTGAACTATAGCTGCTACGTAGGCAGATGCTGCATGAGACGAAAGCAGTGTTTTCAGTCTTCTGATAATTTGTCTAATACATATCTGGCTCCAAATCAGGCCCTTTATTCAATAACCATTCTCAATCAGAGATATCAAAAGTTTTCTCATGCCCTAGAGTATAAATTGAACTCCCAACCTCAGAAGCTGTCCGCTCCACTAACAATGTATTCAAATTGCAAGCAAACATTTAATGAATACTGAGCTTCAGAGTAACAGCATGAAGACTGGGGAAGCCTTAGGAGTCGCTGAAATGAAAGGGCTCTTCTCTTAATTTCAAATATCAGAAGACTTGAACAGAACATGGCATCTTAGCCATCTGAGCTTTTTAAATGTGACATTGGCAGATGTACAATGCTCAGCTCTGCAGTACCTGAATAATTGAGGCTTTGAAACATCAAAGTGTTGGCACTTTCAAATGCTCGAGTAGATTTATTTGAAAGATTCTTCTCACAAAAGAAGACTAACACTCCCATTTGAGATCAATGCATTTCTCAGAAGCACGGTGTCTGCACTTGATATTGAAACAAACTAGAGTACCACATATTGACAAGTTCTGTCCCATGTGCAGATGGTATTTGAGCAAATGTACTTCTTTGTGATAACATAATAACTAATAGAATTAAAGATGACTAGGAGAGGGAGCATTTTAACAGAATTAACAGAAAAAGTAGTGAACTTTCTAAAGAGCAAGCATTTTATGAAATCACAAAGACCAGAAGATAAACTAACAGTCAGTATTTTGTTTTGGATATATCAATTGTTGTTGTTGTGTGCTGTGGAGTCCAATAAGATCCACAGTGACCCTTCAAACAATATCTCTCAACCCTCTTGGAATCCTGTGCCGTCTTCTAAGCCCATTGCTGCAGTCACTGTGTCAATCCATCTCATTGAGGCTCCCTTTCCTTTCCTGAACATGATAACCTTTCCTTTCCTTTTGATAACCCTCTCCAAGGAACAGTCTTTCCTAGCAACATGCCCAAATTCTTTGAAAAAAAGTTTTGTCATCATTGCTTACAAAGAGCACTCAATCTGGCTGCACATTTACCCAAGACACACATCTTTGTGATTTTTTTGGCAGTCAGTGGGATATTCAGTGATCTTCTCAAACACCACAACTCAAAGGCTTCAATTTTTCTTCTATCATCCTTGTTCATTGTCCAGTTCTCAGATGCATAGCAAGTGATTGAGAAGACCATTATCTAAATCAAGCACACTTTAGTCTTCAAACTGACTTCATTGATCATCAGTAATGTGGATAGATCCTTGACAGCTGACTTACACAGTATATCTCCTGATCTCCTCACTACTTTAACTGAGGATGTTGATTAGAGATCCAAGTAAGATGAGGTAATTTGCAATTTCAATCTTTTCTCCATCTATCATGACGTTGCTTATCAAATCTAGTGGTGAAGTTTTTTATCTTCTTGATGCTGAGATACAATCCATATCGAAGGCTGTGGTCTTTGTTCCTCTGCAGTAAATGTTTCAAGTCATGCTGAACTTTCAGTAAATAAAGTTATATCATCTTTATAGCACAGGCTGTTAATGAATCTTCTTCCAATCCTGATGCCACATAATAGAGTCCAGCTTCTCAAGTGATTTGTTCAGCACACAAAATGAATAGACATACAGTAACTTACATACATTTCCTGATTTTAAACCATGTCATTGATCCCTTGTCCAGTTTGGACATAGCTTCTATGGGATTCCAATTCTTCTTAATGTTAGACACAATAGATTATGATCCACACAGTCAAGTATCTCTGCATAGTTCATAAAACAAAACTAGACTTTTTTCTGATATTCTCTGCCTTAGTCCAGGATTCATGTGACATGAGCAATGGTATTCCTGGTGCCCTGACCTCTTAGAAACCCAGTCTGAAGTTCTGACGGTTCTCTGTAATTGTGATGTTCTGTTCTAACAGTTTTTGGATGATCTTCAGTAATATTTTGCTTATATGCGGTATTAATGATATTGTTCAATAATTTCTACTCTCTGTTTAATCCCCTTTAATTGGGAATGGGAATAAATTTGTGTCTTTTCCATGTCAGTCAGCCAGGCAGCTGCCCTCCAAATGTCCTGAAATAGACTGGGAGCACATTCAGGACTGTGTTTGCTAGTTGAAACACGTTGATTGGTATTCTATTAATTTTTTGGTCTCATTTTTGTGCCAATCCCTTCAGCTTGAACTAATTTCTTCATTATCATTGGCTTTTGTTCATATTGTGCTTCCTGAAATTTTTCAGTATTAACCAGTTCTTTTTGGTACAGTGACTATTCTTTCCATCTTTTTTAATGTTTATTGAGTCATTCACCATTTTTCCCATTTCTGAGTATTGTAATTTGAGGCTTGAATTTGTTTGTTGGGTTTTTGTTTGTTTTTTTTTTTAATTCTTTATTCAACTTTAGAAATGTGGAGATTTTTTTTTACCTTTTTACTCTCCACTTCTTTGCATATTCTGTTACACTTTTCTTTGTCTTCCCAAGCTGTTCTTCGAAATCTTCTGTTCAGTTTTTTTACTTAGATATTTCTCGACTTTGTTTTTGCTTCTCAGTGTTCTAATGCAATTTTCAGAGTTACTTCTGATATCTATTTTGGTCTTTTGTTCCTCCTTTATTTCTGTTAAGACCCTCTGCTTCATTCATTGAGGATGTCCTTGATATTAACTCATCTAGTTTTCAATGTTTAGTGTTCAATGTCTCAAGTTTGTGTTGGTGATGACTTTTAAAATTTAATGGGATAGACTTAAAGTTATATTTTGGCTCTTGGTAGACAAGTTTTAATTTTCTTCAGACTCAGTTTGAACTTGCATATAAACAGTTGATGATCCATTCCACAGTCAGCACTTGGCCTGGTTTTGACTACTAATATTGTGCTTCTCCAATTTTTTTTCTACAAATGTACTCCTATACAGTCCATCTTGTGAGGTCCAGGAGTAAACTAATCTTTTATGTTTTTAAATAGTTATTTACAATGAATAAATCATTGAACATACAAAATTCAATCGTATAATATCTAGACTCATTTCTTTTACCAAGTCCATAATTTCTGACAAACAGTCCATCCTCATTGTTTCTAACTTCTGCATTCCAGTTGTCAATAATTATTAATGCATGCTGGTTGCATGTTTGCTCAGCTTTGGACTGCAAAAATTGGTAGAAAACTTTAATTTCTTCTTCTTTGCCTTTAGTCATTGGTGAATATATTTGAATACCAATTGTATTAGCAAACCTTTCTAGTATCCATATAGATAGTATCCTACTGCTTATAACCTGGAACTTTAGGATAGATCTTGAAATTACCATATCTCTTTGAATGCAATGCCATTCTTTCTCAGTTTCTCATTCCCAGCATAATAGATCATATGATTGAGAATTCAAAATGGCCCATGTCCATCCATCGCAGCTCAAGAATAATATCTAGAATGTTCATGAGTTCCATCTCAATGTTTTACATCCTCCAGGTTTCTTACATTTGTACATCATACATTGCATATACCTATTATCCAAGGGTGCTGATAGCTATTTCTCTTAATTCTGAGTTAGCTCTGATATCAGCTCTACCTCTAAGACTACATTCCTGTACTTTCATAGGTTTTAAAAGACCTGTTCATTCAGAAGTGAATCACCAGTCCTGTTTCCTATTCTCTTAATCTAGGTGCTCTGCTGAAAGCTGTCCACCATGGGTGACAGGAGGTGTTATTGTCTTTATGTGCCGTCAAGTTTCCTGTGACTTATAGCAACCCTACGTACAATAGCCCTAAACCCTGCTCTATTTTGTGCCATCCTTACTGTCTCTGACACACCTACCCCCATTACCCAGTGACTGAATTGACTGAATCAATCCATCTCACCGAGGGTCTTCCTCTTTTGTGCTGTCCCTCTACTCTTCCAAGCATGATGTCCCTCTCCAAAGACTACCTTACAACATGTCCAAAGTATGTCAGATGTTGACACTTTCAATCTCTTCACATCTATCATGATGTTGTCAATTGGCCAAGAGGTGAGAATCTTGAGGCTACCAAGCCAAAGGTGGGTGACTTTAATCCATAGCCCTCAGGCCTGTTTTTAATTGGTTTTGGTCAAACATTCTTCTAGGTCGAATATCCCTGGTCGGCCTACTTGCTATACAGAGGTAACTCGTGGTTGCTATGAAGCTGGACACAGTGACAGCGATGTGTCACATGTGATAATGCTTACCCATGGTGGACAGTGTTTGATGGAGCTCCCTGATTAAAACAAGCTTGGAAACAGGAGTGGCATCCACTTCTGAAATAGTTTGCCTCTGGAAACCCTATGAACCTGGAGAAAGGATGAAAGTTATACAAGTGTTCAGGTCTTTCATTGATAGAGTCACTCTGAGTCATCTACGACTCTATACCACTTAATAACAACAACAAGCTTCAAAGTAATTAGCAGCATGCAAATCATTCCCCTAATTCTATGAACTAATAAATAGATGTTGTACCAACAACAACAAACAATACAGACAATCAGGTACACAAATAGAGTGGTGCAGGACAGCCTTCTCTGGCCGAACCTGACATCTCAATAGGAAGGATAAATTGCTAGAACAAGACCTTCGATTTTATAAATCAAGAACTAATAAGAGATTGAGAGATCCTCAGTGAGATGGATAGGCAGAATAGCTTCACTGATGGACTCAGACACAGTTATAACTGTGATGGTGACCTAGGATAAGGAAACTTTTGTCTCTCTCTTATAAATAAGTTCAACCTGAATTGCAGTCAACTTACTGACACCTAACAACAGTATTATATAGCCACAAGCAGCAACAACAATAAAAACAAACATTTCACTAAATTTTTTCTACAATTAAGTATCCCTGCACTTCCTAAAAGTAAGCAATCATGATTCCTACTATTCAACATTGTATTAGAAGCAAAAATACATTGTAGTGGTAGTGTACTATAGAGTTGGAATTGACCCATAGCTGACCATCCAGCAGGTTTTCAGAGCTAGTTAGTCACATAGGAAGAGAGAGTTCATCCTTCTCCCATGGGGCAGGTGGTGGCCTTGAACTGCATGATTGCAATATGGCTTCTTGCCATTAGGGCTACCGCTACCAATCCTCCAAAATACATACATACATACAGGAACTAAAAAAAACATTGATTGTTCAAATTAAACTCAGTTTTGTGACCAGATATGTGAAGGGAAAAAAATGCTTGATTATTTGTACACTATGGAGCCAAGGCCAACTGTTGTCATTGTTATGTGCCGTCGAGTCGTTTGCCACTCATAAAGCATCTCTTAGAGGAGGCTAGTGCTATGAATTTAGGATCACACTTAAAGATGCCTTGGTTTAGAATATATAACATGTTTTACTTGTTGTT
>NW_006399826.1:9451956-9476705 GCF_000299155.1 Elephantulus edwardii
ATTTCCTGGCTACTGGTGCCAAGAGTGTTGACCGTGGAGCCGAGCAAACTGAAGCTGTGAACAATCTCAATCTCTTCACCGTCCATCCTGATGCTACTGATTGGTCCAGTGGTGAGAATTTTTGTCTTCTTGACATTGAGCCTCAGTCCATATTGAAGACTGCAGTCCTTGACCCTCTCCTAAGTGCATGAGGTCCTCCTCAGTTTCAGCCAGCAAGGTTGTGTCATCTGCATAACGCAGATTGTTGATAGATCGTCCACCAATCCTAACCCCACGCCTCTCCTCATAGAGCCCTGTCTCTTGGATAATCCGCTCTGCATACAGGTTGAAAAGGTATGGAGACAGGACACATCCCTGACGTACACCCTTCCCAATTTTGAACCATGCAGTGTTGCCCTGCTCTGTTCTGACGACTGCCTCTTGATCCAAGTATGGCGTGATAAAATTTCTACTCAATTCCAACACAGTACCTAGCCATATGTACAGAATCAGGGCATCCAAGATACTTCCTAAGGGAAATAAAGTAAAAGGTGAATTATGGTGTGTGGTTGTTGTTGTTTATAGGTGCCATTAAGTCAGATATGACTTAGATGGATATTATGAACCACAGATACAAACCTTGCTCTTTTGCACCAGAGTAACCATCTCTGATATGCTCAAGCCTATTCTTTCAATTAATTCATCTTGTCCAAGGTCTTCTTTTTGACTGACATTTTACCTTGCCCAGCATTACATCTTTTCCCAAGGACTGACCCTTGTTGACAACAGGCCCAAAGTATGTAAAATAAAGTTTCACCCTCCTTACGTCAAAGGAGCACCCTTCCTCTGAGACAAATTTATTTATTGTTTCAGTAATCCATGGGATGTTCAGTATTATTCTCCAAAATCACAGTAGTTCTTTGGTCATCTCCATCCACTGCCTAACATTCAGATGTGTAGGAAATAATTCAAAAGACCATTGTTCCCATCAGGCACACTTTCTTCTTTAAACTGACATCTTCGATCTTGACTTTGAAGAAATACTTGTCAGAAATTATTCTGAATACAATATACCTTTTGCATTTTGACTTCTGTAACCATGAGTGTAGGTTATAGATGAAAATAAAATTAAATTGTTGACATCTTCATTTTTTCCCCTCCATCTATTATGATGATCCACTGGTGAGGAATTTTTTCTATTGGTCCATTGATGATGGTGATGATGATTATTCTTTTTATTTCTGGATATTAAGATGTAATTCATATTGAAGGTTGTAGTCTTTGGTCTTCTGCTTTGAGTGCTTTAAGTCCTTTGCACTTTCAGTGAGCACGGTTTTGTCACCCGCGTAATATATGTTGCTGACTTCCTCACACACTACAGCCCATTGCAGTAGTCACTGTCACTGCCAATCCGTCAGGTTGAGGGTCTTTTCTCTTTTGTCGACCTTTCCAAGCCTTATGTTCCTCTCCAAGAAATAGTTTCTCCTAGAAATATAACCAAGATTTACCACCTTTGCCTCCAAGGATCTCTCTGGCTGCACTTTATTCCAAGACATATATTTTTTTTTTCTTTTGGCAGTCAATGGTATGTTTAGTGCTTTTCTCCAGCACCACAGTTCAAAGACATCAATTCTTCTTCTGTCATCCTTATTCATTGTCTATCTCTCAGATGCATAACAAGTGAATGGGAAGACAATGGCTTGAATCACAGGCACCTTAGTCCTTAAACTGACATCATTGCTCCTCAATAATTTGGCGAGACCTCTGGCTGCAGGCTTTCCCAGTGAAATACATATCCTAAGTCCCCGACTGTTGGAATCAAGGGTGTTAATGAAGGGTGGATCCAAGTAAGATTAAGTTGTTGATAGTTTCAATCTTTTCTCCATCTATTATGACATTGCCTATCAGTCCAGTAGTAAGAATTTTTGTTTTCTTGACATTAAAATGCAAGTCACATTGAATAATGTATATTTTGAATAATGGGCTTCAAGTCCTCACTTTCACAAGAAAGGTTGTGTCATCTGCAAATGAGGTTATTGACTAATCTTCCTCCAATCTTGATGTCACATTCTTCTTTATAGAGTCCGGCTTCTTGAATAATTTGCAAAACATACAGATTGAATAGGGATGGAGCAGGAATAAGACAAGTTTAATATGGGATTATATACTTTTATATCTTGAGTATCTGGAATACCAACTCCAGTTATTGCTTATGTTACGAGAATGAGACAAGAGAAGAAAAGTAGAGGAGGACCTAACTTTGAAGGGCATAATATCTTTATGACTATGCACCAGAATAGTTCACAAAAGCTTGGTCAAGAATACCATATTTTTTTCCCCACCACAACCATTCTTACGTAAGTAACACACGCATGTACATATAAAAAAAATATCCACAGCACACATAGTAACAGATGTGCATGAGGTTTGTGAGGTTTGAGAAAACTTGCACTATTTTTTAACATCTTCTGAGGTGAAACTGATTCAGGACACAGATTTTGCAATTACTTGCTATGCATCAAAAAGCTAGACAATGACTATGGATGACAGACGAATCAATGTTGTTGAGTGGTGGTGCAAAAGAAGACGTACATTGGACTCCCAGGAGAACACACAGATCTGCCCTGAAAAGGGTAAAGTCGAATTATTCCTTGGAGGCAAGGATTTTGAAGCTAATTATCACATACTTTAGGGCATGTTGCCAGGAGGGACTAGTCCTTTGAGAAGAATGTTGTGCTTGTAGGGTAGAAGGTCAGCATAGAAGCAAAAGACCCTGGATGGAATGAATTGTCAAAGTAAGTGGATTAATGGGAGTAGGTGTGTTGGAGACAGTGAGATTGGCTGAAAACAAGGCAGGGTTCAGAGCTATTGTTCATAGGGTTGTTATAAGTTACAGGTGACTGGACAGCACAATTGCAGCATAATTGTAGCCACATAGAGTTGTAGTTGTCAAAAATCAGCTCCAATTCATAGTAACTCTAGGCACAACAGAATAAAACACTACTTGTTTCTGGGTTTGTCACATGTAATAGTACAAGAGAAACTAAAAACAAATCCTATACCTAATACCCATTTAAAAATATTATTCTTTGTTTAACATTTAGAAATTCTAAAATTTCATCTTTTAAGTAATTTTCTTCTGATAAACAGCGTCAATTTTGAATTGGATAAAAAAAGCAGAAAATCCAATTGGAATTAAGAATATTTCCCCCTGTAACTTCTTAAGATTTGATAACATGAAAGTTGAACATGAGTTTACTGTGCAGTCACATATAGCCTTTACTTTTATGGATGTCAAGGGTGCAGTGTTGTCACCTGAATGATGTCAAGGTCAGTTTGAAGATGTTGATATCATGGGAAGGCTGGTTTTGCAGTAAAACCCTAATACTGAAAAATTCACTGTAAGCAAAATTTACAAAGACCTTTCCAAGTAAATGTCTCAGAAGGGAACAGGTAAGAAACAGCACATTCTATTAAATAACAAGCAAGTGTGCCTTTCTTTGAACTTTTGATCCTGAGATTATTTTCTTGCTTGTTTTGTAGGATATTTTCTGTCATAAGTAGATAATATCACTACCATCCACAGCCTTATAATTATTTAAATTCCTAACTGAATGTTGCCTTCTTTTTCACTTTTCCCCTTTAAATACCAAGCACTCCATTAGTACATAGGGCTACCCTGAAGGAGAGAAGAAATGAATTGTAAAGTTGACAAAGTTTTGTTTAGTACATCCAGTATCTCATCTTCGTGTTCTCTTCACATTTTTTTATTTCCTGATTTATACTCCAGGTATCCTTGTGGTGACCTGTCATGAAGAAAATGATAAGTCAAAGTACATTAAAGCATCCCTCCCTAAAACTCCACATGGTATTGTTGATATGTGCCACCAAGTCACCTGCAACTCATAGTGACTGTATGTACAACAGCCCTAAACACTGCTCTATCCTGTGTCAATCTTATTCTCTCTGACACACCTACCCCCATTTCCTCAGTCACTGAATCAATCCATCTCATCAAGGGTCTTCCTCTCCTGTGCTGTTCCTCCACCCTCCCAAGCATGACGTCCCTCTCCAAGGATTGGTCCCTCCTTTCAACATTTCCAGTGTGTACCAGATGAAGCTTCAGAATTCTTGCCTCCAAGGAACAGCCTGGTTTCACCCTCTTTAGGATGAACCTGCTTGTTCTCTTAGCAGTCCATGTAATATGCAATATTCTATTCCAGCACCATAGTTCAAAAGCACCAATTCTCCTTCTATCATCCCTAGCATTGTCCAGCTCTCTTAGGCATAACAAGTAATTGCAAAGACCATGGCCTGGGTCAGATGCACCTTAGTCTCCAAACTGACATTGTTATTCCTCAGTACTTTGGAGAGGTCTCTGACAGCAGAATCTCCCAGTGCAATTTGTCTTTTAATTTCCTGGCTGCTGGTATCAAGAATGCTAATTGTGGAGCCAAGCAAACCAGTGCTTTTAGCACGTACTCGACAGACTACCAATTGTTACATTGAGTAAAAATGTTAAAGCATGCTTCCATTATACTAGGGAGCTCTGGTGGCCTAGTGGTAAGAAACTGTATCGCAATCCCACAGTCAAGCAGCTGAAATCCTCCAGCAACTCAATGACAGAAGGATGTGCATTCTCCTTTCCTGCAATTTACTGCAATTTACCCACTAGAGGGTCACCTACTAGTCAGTTCTGACTCTACAGCAAACAACAACAATCATCAGACTAAGGCTGTCACGTCAAGGCCTAATGTGTGCCTGACCCAAACCGCGGTATTTTCAATTCTCCACACGTGTGTGAAAACTAGACAATGAAGAAGGAAGACCTGGTTTGTTTAACTGATGCCATTCAATTATAAATTGGCAAAGCATATTGGGTTTACCAAGGACTGCAAGAATAACACACAAATATGATTTGGGAAAGGTGAAAATATTAGCTAGTAAATTTTTTTTAAAACAATACAAAACAAACCACAAAGTTCGTCAGTCAATTTTTATTTCACTTTAGGCATGTTAGCAGGTGGGGCCAATCCCTGGAAAAGGATATTATTCTTGGAAAATAGGGCATCGGGGATAATGAGGAAGACCCTTAATGACATACATTGACACACGACTACAATAGTGGGTTAAAACGTAAGAGAGAATTAATATGGAGCCGGGTGTCATTGTATTGTATACAGGATCACTATGGAGCAGAGCTGATTCAATAGTACCAACAAGAGAAAACCTGGTACACAATGGTTATAACAGTAGTTTACTAACTGAAGTCTGTGTTTCAAATGCACCAGTGGTTTTACGGCAGAAAAGACTTGATCTTTTGCTCCTGTAAATAATATTATTGTTTTTAGATGGCCTCAATCTGTCTCAAGTACCTAGCAATATCATGTGTAAAACAACAAAACTCTGCCGCAATCCTACACTATACTGATAATCTCTCCTGCACTTAAGTCCAGTTGGCAACTCTGCATTGTAGCCTGTTTTATAAGATCATTGTAAATCCAAACGGACTTGGCAGTGCACAATAACAGCCATTATTGTTGTTAGGTGTTGTCAAGTCACTTTTAATTAATAGCAATGTTATATGCAATTGAATGAAAAATGGCCCAATCCTGCCTCTCATTCACAGTCATTGCCATGTTTTGGCCCATTGCTGTATTTGCCATGCCAGTTCTTCTAGTTGTTAAAGATTCTCTACTTTAGCAAACACAGAGTTCTTCTCCAGCAACTGATCCCTCCTGATAACATGTCCAGACACCTTTCTAAGGAACTTCCTGATTGAACTATTTTCAAGATAATTTGTTCTTTTGGCAGTCTATAGTAAATTCCATATTCTTTGCTAACCGTGTAATTCAGGAGCATCATTTCCTCTTCAGACTCTCTTCTTATTTTCTAGCTTATGTATGTATGTGAGGAAGAAATATTACTATGGCTCGGCTCAGACAATGTGGTTAAAAGCTTGATATTATTTGATGTTACATTAGAGAACAAGAAGAAAGACATTCACTAACAATAACAAAGCACCAGGAATTTTTAGATGAATCAGAGTCATTTCAGTGTCCTTAAATTATCATTTAACTGCATAAAAAATATTATTTTATGTATAGCTCCCTTTTGCCAACAGAGGTGATTCACCCTTAATCCTGTCTGACCTTCGGATATTATCCAGTAAGGATATCCACTCAGTGCATATGGAATCATGTTGTTTTTATGTGTTGTAGAGTTGACTATGACTCACAATGACCCCGTGAACAACAGATCAGAACTTTGCTCTATCTCACGTTATCCTCATGATCTGCAACTCTACCCTGACAGTCACTGTGTCAATTCATTTTGTTGAAGGTCTTCGTATCTTTTACTGACCTTTCCACTTTTCCCAGCATGAATACTTTTTTCTAAGGATTGTCTTTTACTACAACATTTTAAAAGCATGTGACACAAAATTTTACCACAAAATTTTACCACCCTTGCCTTGATTGAGCACTTTAGCTTCACTTTTTCTAAGACAGACTGATGAATTCTTTTTGCATTCAGTGGAATATTCAACACCTTTCACCAACACCATGATTCAAAGGCATCAATTCTGGTTCCTTACCAGTTGTGTATGTTTTAAATCAGAGATCCTAACAAGGAAATAAAAGAAAATTCTGGACAACAAACAGAAGACCCAAAAGGATCAACAGCCTCTGAGTAGCATATTTTATGGAAATAGAGAAAAATTAAAATACTTTTATTTGAAAAATGTCAGAAATGATACTTCAGCTCCATCTTATGTAATTATAATTGCAAATCTTAATCTGAAACCATATAAGTACAATCGCAAATCTTAATCTTAAACCCACCTGATTCAATCGTATTTCCTTGAAATTAATATAATGAACCACACCTCTTCTTCTGTGTAATATTTAATTTCTGGATTACTCATAGTAGATATGACAATAATATTTTGCTAGAATTATTTTCTATTTGATAAAATAGACTACTTCCTGTATTTATTGTTTTCCACCGTAGACTGTACCTTGTTTTAAACCCAATAACTATAATAATTTTTTAACCTGGATTTATTTGAAATGCCATTGAACTAGTTCTTATTGTGCCTATGTGAGGTAAAGATAAAAGAGATGGCAAATAAAATATATTTTAGGAAAAAAGAAAATATATTTTAGGTTCAAGTGTATGTATAGTATATATTAATGTTTCATCATAAACAATACTTCTTCCCCTAACAAAGTCTATCTGTATATTTGCAAAGAAACAATCTATTTATTTACATGCTACGACACACTCTGGGGGTCTAGTGATGAGTAGCTGTGCTGCAAACCCAAATGCAGGAGGTTTGAATCTACAAGCTACTTCATGATAATAGTTAATCCCATGCAGTTAACTGCCACTGAGAACCTGTTGGAGAGTCAGTTAGAAGTCTATTCTGACTTGATGGTACACACAACAATGACATAGTCTTGCAAGAGAGCCTACTTCTACTCCTGGAGACAGAATTTTACATTTTCAAGTATGTATATTAATAATACTGTATTATGTTTTAAAGTGTTGTGTGCTGCCATCCAGAGGCATGTGGTTCAAATCTACCAGCAGCATTATGGGAGAAAGATGAGCAAACTTATTCTTTGTGATTTACTGCCTCTGAAAACCTCCTGAAGGGTCAGCTGTCTTCGGTCTAACCCCAGGGTGTGTAACAACTATATGCTGGTGGGAGTTCTGGTGGCTCAGGTTGTAGGAAATTTTCCTACTAGCCAAGAGGTGGTGCCTCTCTGATGGTTTAAATCCACCAGAGAGACTCCATAGAAAAAGATGGACAATATCCTCCCTTGCAATTTATAGACTTAAGAAACTTGCTGGATGGTCATTTATGAGTCATTCTCACTGGAGAGCAATGAGTGAGATAAATAATGTTTGGTGGGTTAGACCAGCTGTTGTTGTGTATTGCTGAGTCAGAACTGACCCATAGTTGATCCTCCAGTGGGTTTTCAGGGGCCGTTAATTGCATGGGAGGAGATTGGCCATCCTTTTCCCTTGAAGCAGCTGGTGGACAAAAACTGCCTGCTTTCTAGATTGCAGTACAGCTTCTTGCCATTTGGCCACCAGTATTAGTCGATGAAGGGGGGAGGGATAGTTATAGAGCACTACTGTTATGTGTTGTGTTGTGTGCTGGCCACAGATAGCTGGCCCTCCTGAGAGTTTTCAGAGAAAGTGAATCACACATGAGGAGATTGCTCATCTTTCTACTTCAGGCTCTTTATTAGCCTGTCACACAATCAATTTCTGTTTCTATAGAATAAAGAGAATAGTTGGGGTGGGGGCAGGATGTGGGGATTTATTAACCAAAACTGTATGATAATCTCAAGAACAGACTGGCTAGAATTGGAAGGTGGGCTTCAGTATCAAGTTTGAAAGTATGAACTGTGATTAAATGGGAAGTAAGCACCAATGGTTTCTAGGTGGCTGCTAGACTAAAAATCTCTTGATTTAGTGAGAGAAATTATCTGTAATTTATAGACAGAGCTTAACTGTTCAAAAGTAGTAGGATTCATATGTTGCAGACTGAGGGTCCCAAAGAACAGAATAATCTTACAATTATTAGTAAAGAGACAAATAGCCAGGAAGGAGATAGAGCAGAGAGCATAAAACAGGGGGCCAACTGTTCTCGACTGAAGACTTCAAGCCAAACTTCTGTCTTTTTATTCAAAACCAACAGGAAGTTACAAAAAGAATTCAATGCAAATGAAGCCAATCTCTTTAGATTTAAAACCTTCTGCTTGACTCAGGGGGGAAGGGTTCACAAATGCAAGAATTCTGTTTACCCTTATCTATTAACCTTGATGCCTGAGGGTGAACTCCAGCCCAGGAAGTAACACTCCCTCTGTAGGGGGCCCCTTGCCATTTCCTGGTTTGCAGGGAACAGACAGCTCACCTTCTAGGATCTGCCACAAGAGAAATCCTAAATTATGTATCTGTAATTTCTTCAGTTCCTGAACAAGGGTTTTCATATAATATTTGGTATTAAGTTTGGCTTCCCATATTCATAGGTGACTTTTAGTTTTGAAAGTGTATTTACCAGAAAGGCAAGACTTTTAAAAAACCCTATAAAGAGCCAATCTGATATATTAAAATGTAAGATTAGTCAATTAGTTGAGTTTCATTTCTAGGTGGAAAGTTTCTTTCTGGGGATTAATTTGTAACTTGTACTTTGTAAGAAAATGAAAGTATGTGATAATAAGTTTCTGCATTACATCAGTAGTCAAAAAATTAGAAATGAGATTGGATCTTAGAAAATTTGGAGATAAATATAACATTTTTGGAAGTATGACCCCCATCTCAGAAACCTACTTCTACTTCTGGAGACAGAATTTTACCTTTTTAAGTATGTATATTAAGAATTTTAATTTACATACATTTAATATACATAATAATATGTGCTAATGAGTTGGAATTGACTTGCTGACAATAGGTTGTGTTATATCTATGATGACTATCATATAAAACCCACAGAAGCAAAGTATGTAAAATAAGATTAAAATTGTTGTTGTTGTTTTGTGCCGTCATCAAATTGTTTGCGACTCATAGCAACCCTATGTACAACAGCCCTAAACCCTGCTCTATCCTGTGCCAACCACATTGCCTCTGACACACCCATCTTGATTACCTCATTCACTGAATCAATCCACCTCATAGAGGGTCTTCCCCTCCTGCGCTGTCCCTCTACCCTACCAAGCATGATGTCCCTCTCCAAGAACCTGTCTCTCCTTACAACAACATGTTTTTCTCTTTTTTAATCTGTGGCCCTCAAGCTGGGTTTTGTTTTTTGTCAAACATTCTTCTAAGAGGTATAGCACTGGTCTGTCCATTTGCTGTACAGAGATAACTTGTGGTTGTTGTGATGCTAAACACTGTGACCCTGATGTGTCAAATGTGATAATGGTTACCCATAACAGACAGTTTTGGTGGAGCGGAGCTCCCCAATTAAAATAAGATTGGAAGCAGGAGTGGCATCCATTTCTGAAATAGCTTGCCTCTGGAAACTCTAGAAACTTGGAGAAACAATGAAAATTATACAAGTGTTCAGGTCTTTTATTCATAGGGTCAGTATGAATCATCTAAGACTCAACAGCACTAAACAATAACATAGAGAGAGCTCTCTTGGCCTAGTGGATAGAAAGTTATGCTACCACGCCAAAGGTGGGTGATTTTAATCTGCAGCCCTCAGGCACTTAACAGCAACTAAGTCTTGTTTGTATCCGAATGATTTCAAGAAATTTCATGTGAACATTATTCTGGTGGGCTAGAGTTTTATCTCATTACCCATAGGTTTCTTGTCAGAATTTAGGGATAGACTGTTTTGAATACCATGATATTAACAATTACTATGTTTTTGAACACATTTATTACATGACTATTTTTGGTAAATGCACAAAATATCTTTAAAGTTAACTAACCGGGGGGGGGGGGGAAGAAGAACTAACTGGGGAGGAGGGTGGAGAAAACAGTGCAACAATGAATGAATGAAAACCCAAAATCTCTGTAAATGTTCATTAAAACTAATAAAATTTAATAATAATAAAAAAAATTAAAGTTAACTAACCAAAACCAGCTATCTTAATGAAAATTATTTATCCAATATATTTAAATTTAAATAAAATGTTTCTTAAAACTCTGAAATTTGATATTATATGATAGGCAAAGATATACATATCTTGACACTAAAAAGACTGTCAGAGAAATAAAATATGATCACTTATAATTTCCTGTTTTCAGCAAAGCATTTTTTAATCCAAAATAATAGTTGTTGTTGTTGTTAAGTGCCGTTGAGTCGCAGGTGACTCATAGCGACCCTATGAAGCAGAGTCCTTGACGCTTGGGTGCCGCACTTTCATCCTCTCTCCAGGTTCATAGGGTTTCCGGAGGCAAGCTATTATGGAAGTGGATGCCATTCCTCCTTCTAAGCTTGTAGAATTAATAAAATTTCCATACATAGTATATGAATATCTGTATAAGAAGCATCTTCTCAAGTTTCCGGTGAGAAAGGAAGCCTCTAAATCTATGATTTATTTTTTTCTTTTTTTAAGTTAATCTAGAGAGAAACTAAAAACTCATACCTTTGAACTAGCTATTCTACTTTTCACTACTAAGAAAACACCATTAAGAAGTAAGAGCTGTGACCCAAACAATACAAGTGCACCTATGTTTATTGCACTATTATTCACAATAGCAAAGAGCTAAAAACAATCCAAGTATTCACAAACAAATGAATGTATAGAGGAAGTATGGTACATTAACTCAGTGGAATACTATGCATAATCTACATTGAAATATAAGAGGCTCATTGTAGGTGATCAGGACAAATGGGTTTGATTATCCTTTTCACACTTTTCAGTATTTTCCAGATAATTATAATGAATATGTAATTTTATATTCAAAAAAAGCAACTAATGCTCTTGAAAATGTGTCGTAGAACATTTTAAAGTGAAATGAAGAATAATTGACTAAAATTTAAGCCAATTTAATAGAAACATGTGAAACATAGTGTATTCTCTATTTGCCTTCATTTTCATTCTAAAATAAAATTTCAGTGTATTTCCCATAAATCTGAAACACAAAACCAGTAACCTACTCATATCTCTTTGTTTAATCTTAAAACAAACAAAAACTTAATTCAATTTTTTTGTCCCCGAAGAAAAGACTGCCAATGAAAAATACGTTCTCTTCTACTCTATTAATTTCACGAACTTTTCCTGGATTTTCACATTTCTCAGAGTTAAGGGAGATATACGGAAAAGAACAGAAGGTGCTCATTTTCAACAGAGTTGGTATTATTGATTAGCTGATAGTCGGTCCTGAGGCATTATTTTCATTGTGCAAAATAAGCATAAAAATACTACAAGCAATTAATTGCCTGCTTTTCGTATCATGCTTTGCGACGGCCTATCAGCCTTTTATTAATATTAATGAGGAGAATTAGCGCGGAAGATCAGGGACCCACGATAGTGCCGAGAACCTGTGAGGACCCTACGGCTCTCATGCTTTATTATTTTTTAATCAAAGTGGCTGACTTGAAGGCACAAAATTAAAGAACTGAGTCTTTTATGATTCCACAATGATTCAAATTAAAATGATCTATACTTGCATAATTCCCGTGAACCATTTTGTGCTTGTTAAAAACAGTTAAAAATTGCATAAATTTATGATTTAAGGGCTGCGGTTTTTCTTTTTTTAATGAACGGTCCACTTTATGTGTGTCTCCCAACTCACACATATGGACATAATAAAGCAAATGAGGGTAGGCAAAGAGGGAGCAAGAGAGAATCTAAGCTCATGATTTACAGTGACTGATAGAGAAAAGCTCATTTGTTACTATTTCTGGGCTCAGCAGGAATCTTTGGCATTTATACACAACTTCCCTGAACATCCGTGCAAAGGAAATGCCCTGTGGTAAGACCCATTTAACAGATAAGAAACACAAACGCAGTTCACATGGAATTGATGATTTTCAATCTGTTTGGCCCAGAAATTGAAGTGTCAGAAATGATGAGTTACAAAAGAAGGATGATGAATACAGAAAAAAATTACTATTCATGATACCTGAGTGATGCAAATAGTTAAGGCCTGGCAAAAAAAGGCGATCCAAGCCCACTCAGAGCTACTTCATTGGCAAAGCCTGCAGATGTGCTGCCAAGAGATAACAGTCTTGACTATGAAATACAGTGGTATGCTACCCACATGGGTTTACCAAGAGTCCGTATCACCTCTATGGGAGCAAACAACAACAAAATTATATTTTTTCCTTTCAATAACCAAAAGCTAGAGTTTCTACTAAATTTAAGTAGGTATATGTATAGACCTGGTTTGTCCACTTGCTGTACAGAGGTAACTCGTGGTTGCTGTGAAGCAGAACACTGTGACACTGATGTGCCAAACGTGATAGTGGTTATCCATGGTGGACAGTGTTTGCTGGAGCTCCACGATTGAAACAAGCTTGGAAGCAGGAGTGGCATCCACTTCCCCAATAGCTTGCCTCTGGAAACCCTTTGAACCTGGAGAGAGGATGAAAGTTATACAGGTGTCCAGGTCTTTCGTTCATAGAGTCGTTATGAGTCACCTACTACTCGATGGCACTTAACAACATGTATAAACCTTTTTATTAAAAATTTGGAAGCCATTAAAAAGAATAAAAATTTCTACTTATCATTTGTATGCTACCATTGCTATAGAGTCTAACTGTCAGCAAACCAGCATTTGAATTCTGATGTTGTAAACCTTTACAGGAGGTCCCCGGCCATCTTTCCTCCTCAGAACTATGGGTGGATTTGAATGGCAGACCTTTCATTTAGTAGCACATGTGCAACTGAAGTTCCTTCTCATTGATGTTAGTTAAGTATATTTTCAGAAAGCAAGAAAATCATTAACTCCTGAAGAAAAGAAGAAATGTGAATACTGACACTGTGAAATCTTAGGAACTTTTTGAAATCTGTTCACTGCATTTTTAAAGAAATTATGTAGTTGTTGTCGTTATGCATCATCGAGTTGCCTGTGATTCATATAAATTATTTAAGTATAAGTGGTATAGCACTGGTCTGTCCATTCACTATACAGAGGTAATCTTGTGTTTGCTGTGATGCCAAACACTTTGACACTGATGTGTCAAATGTCATAATGATTACCCATGGTGGACAGTGCTTGGTGGAGCTCTCTGATTAAAACAAACTTGGAAGAAGGAGTGGCATACAGTTGTGAAATAGCTTGGCTCAAGAAACTATGAACTTGGAGAAATGATGAAAGTTATAGAAGTGTTCAGGTCTTTTGTTAATAGGGTCGCTATGAATTTTCTACGATTCAACAGCACTTAACAACAACAATATTCAAAATAATGTCTATCATTCATACCTCCTCCTTCTAGCACAGAAGGCATATTTATAAGGGCAGGACATTGCTTAGATAGTAAGTTTCTGAATTATAATGCGTTCACAATCAAAGTCTCTTTTATAACATAATTGTTGTTGTTGTGCCTTCAAGTCGCTTGTGACTCATAGTGACCCTGTGTACAAGAGCCCTAAAACCTAATCTATCCCGTGTCAACCTCACTGTCTCTACCACATCCACTCCCATTACCCCAATCATGAATATATCCATATCATCTAGGATCTTCCTCTCCTGCGCTGTCCCTCCATTCTCCCAAACATGTTGTCCCTCTCCAAGGAATGGTCCCTCCCAGGAACCTGCCCAAAATATGTCAGATGAAGCTTCAGAACCCTTCCCTCCAAGGAGCAGCCATGACACCCTCTCCAGGACAAACCTGTTTGTTCCCCTACCTGTTCATGGTATATTCAACACTCTTCTCCAGCATCACAGCTCAAAACATCAATTCTCATTTTATCATTCCCTAGTCACTGTCCAGCTCTCTGACAAATAGCATGCAAGTGCAAAGACCATGGTCTAGATTAGGCTCACCTTAGTCTCCAGATTGACATCATTACTCTTCAGTAATCTGGTGAAGTCCCTGACAGCTGATTTTCCCAGTGCAATTCGTCTCTTGATTTCCTGGCTGTTGGTACCAAGGGTGTTGACTATGGAGCCAAGCATACTAAAGCTGTTAATTATCTCAATTTCTTCACTATCCATAATGATGCTGTCAATTAGCCCAGTGATAAGCAGATGTTGAGCTTCAATAACAAAGGTATGACAAATAATTAACAAAGGTTCAAAGAGATAGTTAAACAATATTGGGGAGAGGAGAGGGATGATGTTGACTTTTCAGTAACTGAATGAAAATTTGAGTATACTTAATAACAAAGATATCTACATCAGATGATAAGCACTTTAGGACATAGGTGTGTAAGTAACAGAGTGTCAGAATGATTTAAGAAGATGGATCTTCCTAAGATGTATCTTTTAAAGTAAGACCTTCTTTTGCCTAGAGTTAATTCAAGACTGATTTATTCAAGCAAAACAGTGTAACAAAACACGATAGATTCTTGACCTCCCACCCAGACCTGTGCTGAAATCTCTACCAATATGGCTCTTGCAAGTTTAACAAACTTTCTAAATGATTCTTAGATGGAAAATCAGGATGATAGTGCTCATTAAACAAACAAAAACAACCAAAATAAACATGCAATTCTAGTGGGTTTTCTTCTTTACTTTTTAATGTGAGACCAGAGTGTTTTGATAAAGAGACGATTAAGTTTGTTGATCTCCGCTGTCTTGCTGGCTTCAAATTACTGTAAATGCCCTGAGGTACTTCTGTGGGGAAGCATAGCTATTCTCCCACCAATGTATTTTTCTCCTTCCTCTTCCTGGAGACCCATGCAGACTGCTTCACCATGTAAATAAACTGATGGGTACTTAGCTTCAATGTCTCACTTGCATTAATTTATATGACATTATGGATGTTATTTAAATCATTTGGCTGAAAGACACAAAAGAGTCTTCCATCATGCAGTCCATATACAATACTTACTTACTGAACAGCTCTGAGGCTCCTCTATATTCTCATTGTTAATTTTTCTCTACATCTTGTTCAAATTGTATCTGAGAAATGTCCATTTCTTCTTAGTGGATAATATATGATGCAATTGGCAGTATTCTACATTTAATTTTTTAGATGAGGTCTTATGTAATATTTACCTTGATAAACTAAAGACCTTTGGGATTGAAATCAGATTCTTGGGATCCACGAGCCACTCAAGGAAGAAAAATAGGCAATTTCTTTCAGTTCTGTTTATAGCCTCAGAATCTCAGTGGAAGGCTAGCTCAGTGTAGGTTCCCATTTGATGGCAATGAGTGAGTAATCTTATATTAAAGCATTTATGATTTTAAAAATGTTATGTTATTTTTACAAACAATGTATCCGTATAAACAGTGTGCCTGCAAATAAGACACACACACATACAAAGAAACTAGTGTGAAAAGTAGTTAAGTAATTTTTAAAAACTGTGTAGAATCCATGCTATTTACCTAAAAATGCAATGCTTGATATATACATATATATATATGTATATGTGTATGTATATCTGTATGTGTGTATATATACACATACATAGATATATGCACAAATATACACATATGTGTGTATGTGTGTATATATGTATATGTGTATGTGTGTATGTGTGTATATATGTATGTGTGTGTATGTGTGTATATATGTATGTGTGTGTATGTGTGTATATATGTATGTGTGTGTATGTGTGTATATATGTATGTGTGTGTATGTGTGTATTTAATCTTTTGAGAAGGAGCTCTGGTTACAATGGCTAAGTGATCCGTGATTAAACTGAAAGGTCAGTGATCTCAATCAACACACCATCCTGTTAGGAAAAAGATACAGATATTTTCTCCCATAGAGATCACAGTTTAGAAAACTACACTATGTAGCTCTTCTCCATCATATTTGGTCATTATTGTTATTAGGTGCTGTCAAGTTGCCTGTGACTTATAGTGACCCTATGTACAGCAGTCCTAACCCCTGCTCTACCCTTTGTCAATCTTACTGTCTCTAACACACTTACCCCCAGTGCACCAGTCATTGAGTCATTCCATCTCATCGATGGTCTTCCTTTTTTGCACTGTCCCTCCACCCTCCCAACATGATGTCCCTCTCCAAGCACTGGTCCCTCCTGGTAACATGTCCAAAGTGTGTCAGACGAAACTTAAGAATCTTTGCCTCCAAGCAGCAGTCCATTCTTACCCTCTCTAGGATGGACTTTGTTCTCCTAAGCAGTTCATGGTATATTCAACACTCTTCTCCAGCATCACAGCTCAAAGACACCAATTCTCCTTCTATCAATCTTAATCCAGGTTTCTGATGTATAACAAGTAACTGTAAAGACCATGCCCTGAATTAGGCATACAGTAGTCTCCAGACTGACTTCGTTGCTCTTCAGTGCTTTGGAGAAGTCTCTGACAGCTCACTTTCCAAATGCAATTTGTCTTTTTATTTCCTGGCTGCAGGTACCAAGAGTGTTGATTATAGAGCCGAGCAAACTAAAGCTGTTAACAATCTCAGTTTATTCTGAATAAATCATGGTCCTGCCAATCTGCCCAATGATGTGAATCTTTGTTTACTTGATGTTGAGCTTCAATTCATATTGAAGGCTGAAGTCCTTGACCTTCTGCAGCAAGAGATTCAGGGCCTCCTCAGTTTTGGCAAGCAGGGTTGTGTCATCGCATGATGCAGATTGTTGATGTCTTCCTCCAATCCCGATGCCACATTTCTCCTTCTAGGGCCCAGCCTCCTGGATAATCTGTTCTGCATATAGATTGAAAAGGTATGGAGATATGACACATCCTTGGTATACACCCTTCCCAATTTTGAACCATGAAGTGTTTCCTTATTCTATTCTGATGACTGCCTCCTTGTCCAAATATAGGTTTCACATAAGCATGATCAAGTTTTCTGGAATTCCCAGTCTTCTCAGAGTCAGTCACAGTTTGTTGTAATGCACAAAGTCAAATGACATGACTATAGTCAATGAAACACAGATACACATTCCTCTGGCACTCCCTGAATTCAGCCAAGATACATCTATAGTTAACTATAATATCCCTAGTACCATGGCCTCTGCTAAACCCAGCCTGCACTTCAGGCAGTTCTCCGTTGATGTGCTGTTGCAGTCATTTTTTGGATACTCTTCAGCAGAATATTGCTTGCATGTGATATGAATGATATTGTTCAATAATTTCTGCTTTCTGTCAGGGTCACCTTTCTTTGAACTGGGAACAAATATAAATCTCTCACAGTCAGTTGGCCTGTTGGTTGTCCTCCAGATTTGGTGGCACAACTTTGTGAACGCATCCAGGGCAGCATCTGTAGGTTTTAGTAATACTTAAATGATGTCTTGATTATCTATTGCTCTTGTAGCGAGATATAAGAAGTGAATGAGTGGCTTTAACAAAAGAAAATTTATTCTCTTACATTGTAGATTTTGTTGTTGTTGCTAAGAGCTTTAGATTTGGAACTGATTCTTATTGACCCCCAATATGTTTTCAGAGGCAGTAAATTGCATGGGAGATTTCCCATCTTTTTCCCTGTGGCACAGCTGATAGATTTTAACTATGAACCTTTAGGCTTGCCTTACAACCCCTTACCACTAAATCATCAGAGTTCAGGAGTTGGTGGCTTAGTGGTAAAGGCTTGTATTGCTAACACAAAGACTCATAGTTTGAATCAAGCAGCTGCCCTGGGGGAGAAAGATGAACAATCTTCTCTTGTGCAATTTACTGCCTCTTTAAACCCACCAAAACGATCAGTAATAAGTTGATTCTGACCCAATAGTACATAACATCAAATATTTTAGGAGGCTAGAAATCCAAATTTAAGGTGCTGGTTCTAAATATGCTCTGTATGAGACGATTTTGGCTGTAAGCCCTTGTTCCTTCAACATTGATAAGGCTGACATTCCTTGAAGTTCTGCATAAACTTGGCCTTCTCCTGTGTAGAAGAAAGTTCCAGACAGACACCTTAGTCCAGAGGATGGCCTGCATCACTCTGGGTCTCCTGTCTTGTTTACTGAAGCTACTCCCTTTCTGGTTGCTTCCTTCCGCTTTGTCCTTTCCTTCTTTGCTCTAGCTTGCCTCCTTTTGTGAGACAACAGTTGTTAAAGGCAATGCTCCAGTGTCCCTTTCAGCAATTTAGGGGTGTGACTGCATGAAGAAAGTTACACTATCATGAAACCTTTTACACTTCTTGATTTATCAGATCATGAGGATCGTTGCAAAGCTTCCATAATACACCAGCATACACATATTTTGGGGGTGGGCATTTAAATCCATGAACAATAATACATAACAAATATGTAAATAAAATTGAAAGAACTAGGGTGGTGTAATCTATGAGGAGTTAGAATGCTGTCCCAAACTTGTCGCCTTTCTGGCAGCTTGACTCCCAAGTGGTTTTGTAGGAGAAAGATGGGCAAACCTCTCAGGTGTGATTAACAACCTCTGAAAACTCCCTGGAGAGTCAGCAATGAGGTTATTTTTATTTTATAGCCATGAGTTTAGATGTTCAAATAAAAACCTGAAACACTACCATCCTGACCACTTTGTAATCTTCAAAATTTTAATCATCTTTTTACAGGTCCCCACAAGGATAACATAATCATATCACACACACCATTATTATTTGGAAGTAATTATTCAACTTCCTTCCCCATTTTTCTTTCCTTTCTCCCTTTCTTTACTCTCGCAGTGCTTATCTTTATATATCAGACAATTATTGCTTAATGAGTTCTAGTGGTTTAGTGAATAATGTGTTGGATTGTGAACCAAAAGGTCATTGGTTCGAAATGAATAGCTGCTCTGAGGGAGAAAAATGACTGATGTATTTTCGTGAAATGGTTTTCAGTATTTATTATTTAATTAAGTTTTTCATTTGAAATTCACTTGTGTATTGCAAATATTGATTGCATTCTTAACACTGAATAAACTTTGAGTCCTGGAATAAATAATATTTAGATATTGTATTTTTATTTCACATACTATTGCATCGTATTTTTTAAATCCTTGTGAAGAATAAGTCTATCTATATTTATAGTTAATATGAGTTTACAGACTTGTTTGTTTTAGTGTTTTGGTTTTAGTGGGATTTTGTTTTTGGATTAGAATTACACTGAGTTAATAAAATGAATTGGCATGATTTCCATCATTTTCTATCACCTAGAATATTTTACATAATATTGAGATTGTATACTCATTAAAGTGTAGATAGAATTCATAGAGAAACCATCTGGCCTATGGAGGTTTTAATGGTAGATCTTAAATCACCATTCCAGTCTCTCTAAGATAATTGGCTTATATATGATATTTATCTCTCTAAAGTTAAATCAGCTTATTTTTGTTTCTATAAAACAGTTGACTGTTTCTGTGGTTTCTAATTTACTGCTTTAGAATTGCTTACATTCTATTCTACATCTGTGGTTATCCCTTCTTTTATATTCCAAATTACACTTGGTTTTGGTGTTTTATTTTTTGGTTTTTTCCCTCCCCTGCACCCCCCACAGGTATCTTAGATACTCTAATGCTTTAGTCTATAGGGAGCTGGGACGTTGTTAACGCAGACATGGTGCCTCTCTGGAGTTTTTGAATCCACCAGCAGTTGTACAGAAGAAAGATGAACAATCTCCTCTCATGCAATTTACAGTCTCTAAAATCTTTTGAAGGGTCAGCTAAGATTAGTTCGAATGCAAAGGGAATTAGAGGTTCTGAATTAATTTGTTGACAGTGGATTATATTAAAGAGGGTTTATCTGTTGAATTTATTTATGTCTCAAAGAGCTAATTTTCAATATATTTAAAATGAATTTGGACTGAATATTATGTATGTGTGTGTAGGACAGTGAATAGGGATGATAGAAAGAGAAGTGATGCCTTTGAGCTGTGGTGCTGGAGAAGAGTGTTGAATATACCATGGACTGCTAGGAGAACAAACAGGTTTGTCCTGGAGAGGGTGATGCCAGAATGCTCCTTGGAGTCAAGAATTCTGAAACTTTGTCTGACATACTTTGGGCATGTTGCAAGGAGGGACTGGTCCTTGGAGACGGACATCATATTTGGGAGAGTGGATGGGTGGCACAGGAAGGGAAGACCTTTGATGAGATGGGTCGATTCTGTGACTGGAGTGGTGGGAATGAGTGTGTTTGAGATGGCTAGGTTGGCACAGAACAGAACAGAGTTTAGAGCTCTTGTACATAGGGTCGTTATAGTCGCAAGCGACTCGATGGCACATAACAACAACAACAATGTTTGTGTGTGTGTATATGTGTGTGTGTATTTTTCCCTTCTGGATTCTGAATCTCTGTCTGATATATTTGGGGCATGTTACAAAGAGGGACCAGTCCTTGGAGAAGGACATTATGCCTGGGAGAGTGGAGGGACAGTACAGTAGGGGAGGACCATCAATGAGATGAATCCACTCAGGGACTAGGGCATTTGAGAATAGGTCTGTCAGAGACAATAAGGTTGGCTCAGGATAGAAAAGGGTTTGGAGCTCTACATAGTGTCACTATGAGTCCCAGGCAACTTGGTGGTCCATATCAACAATATGTTCTGCAGCCTAGCTGTCAAGAATTTGCCTTGCAATCCCAAAAGCATGCAGTTCTAATTGGCCGGCTGTTCTGTTGGAGAAGCAAGGGCAATACTTGTTGTTGTTAAGTGCCGTTGAGTCATAGACAACTCATAGCGACCTTTATAAATAAAATACTGAACACTTGTATAACTTTCATCTTATCTCCAAGTTATTTCAGAAGTGGATGCCACTCCTTTTTCCAAGTTTATTTTAATTGGGGAGCTTGGAGAAAGATTCATCAACAATTTGTGTTATGCAAATGACACAAACCTACTTGCTGGAGCAGAGGAGGACATGAAGCACTTGCTGGAAGGGTCAAGGACTGCAATCTTCAATATGGATTGAGGCTCAATATCAAGAAAATAAAGATTCACATCACTAGGCCGATTGGCAGCATCGTGATGGATGGTGAAAAGATTGAGATTTTTAACGGCTTTAGTTTGCTTGGCTCCACAGTCAACACTCTTGGCACCAGCAGCCAGGAAACTAAAAGACGTATTGAGATGGGAAAGTCTCCTGTTAGAGACCGCTCCAAAGTACTGAAGAACAATGACATAACATGGAGACTGAGGTGCATCTGATACAGGCAATCACTTTGCAATCGCTTGCTATGTGTCAGAGAGCTGGACAATGACCAAGGATGATAGAAGGAGAATTGATGCCTTTGAATTGTGGTGTTGGAGAAGAGTATTGAATATATATTCAACCTGTTAAGATAATGAACAGGTTCACGCTGGAGATGGTTAAACCAGGCTGCTCCTTAGAGGCAAGAATTCTGAAGCTTAATCTGACATACTTTGGATATGTTGCAAGGAGGGACCAATCCTTGGAGAGTGATTTCACGTTTGAGAAGGTGAAGGGATAGCACAGGAGGGCAAGATCCTTTATGAGGTGGATAGATTCAGTGACTAGCGTAATGGGGGTAGGTGTGTCAGAGACAGTGAGATTGGCACAGGATAGAGCAGGGTTTAGGGCTGTTTTCATAGGGTTCTATGAGTAGCAGGTGACTCAATGGCACATAACAACAGAAACCACCAAACACTTTCTACAATGGGTAACCATTATCACATTTGACACATCAGTGTCACAGTGTTTAGCATCACAGCAACCATGAGTTATTTCTGTACAGCAAATGAACAGACCAGTGCTATACCACTTAGAACAATATTTGACCAAAACCAATTAAAATCAGGCATGAGAGCAGCAGATTAAAATCACACACCTTTGGCTTGGTAGCATAACCTTCTGTCTACTAGGCCAACAGAGCTTTTACTATGTTGTTGTTGTTATTGTTATTGTTGTTGAGTCATAGATGACTTATAGAGATCCTATAAACAAAACACCTAAAAACTTGTATAACTTTCATTGTTTCTCCAAGTTCATAGATTTTACTGACTCAAAAAACCCACTTAAGGGTCAGCTATGGGTCGCTTTCGATTTGATGCTACGCAATAACAACATATTTACTTTATTTTACTTTGTTTTGCTGTCTAAATAGTTTTGGTATCCCTACATAAAGAGTCTATTGGAAGAACAACTCCGAAACAGCTATCCATCTGAAAGCTAGACGATGACTAGGGATCGTAGAAGAAAAATTGATGCCTTTGAGCTGTGTTTTTGGAGAAGAGTATTGAATATATGATTGACTGCTAAGAGAACAAACAGATTCACCCTAGAGAGGGTTAAACCATGCTGCTCCTTGGCCACAAGTATTCTGAAGCTTCATCTGACATATTTTGGACATGTTGCAAGACAGGATCAGTCCTTGGAGAGGGACTCATGCTTGACAGGGTGGAGGTATAGCGCAGAAGAGGAAGATCCTCAATTAGACTGATTAAGTGACTGGGGTATTGGGGGTATGTGTGTCAGAGACAATAAGATTGGCACAGGATAGAGCAAAGTTTAGGGCTGTTGTGCATACGATTGCTGTGAGTTGCAGGCGACCTGATGGCACAAAACAGCAACAACAACAAATGATAAAAATGGGCACACATCCTGGGTTACATTATTGTAAAATAATTTGGTTAGGGCTTAATTCAATAGCAGAGAGTGAGTCTTTTATGGTATTGTCTCTTCATTAGACATGTTTTCCTAACCCACAAAGTCAGCTGATTACCCTTTTGTGGATAATGCTGAAGAAGAGAGATATGAGTTACATAAACTCACCGAAAGCTGAATTAAAACACATGGATACTTTCACTGTGTGTCATTTCCAAGAAAATGTTATGCTTCCACATACCTCATTAAATGCCAGAGTAACACCACACATCCTTTTCAAAATTGCCATCTCATAAGAGTTGTGAAACTTGATGTCATGGGTCTAAGTGTCACTGTGCTAACATCTTTAAAGGAGAGTATTGCTAGGATTACCACAGTGAATTTCTATTTGTAATTTTGCCAAGAGATGAGGATATATTACAAATAATGTGTAGGATTTATTTTTGGGTGAAAAAAGAAGCATTTAATTGACAGATAAAAAGGGTATGGAAAGGGTAATTTCATTTTCCATCACTAGAAGTAAGGTTTTATTGTTGAGAATTAAATTAACAGCACATGAAATTGGCTTTTCCTAAGTTCATATTTTTTGAACACACACACAAAAGAAACACTCCAAACCAAAGTAGAGCTATAAAACTCCCACCAATGAAGAAAGTTATTACATTTTCTTTTATTTTTCAAAAGAGTGAAACAATAAAACTTTTATAAACCTGTGTTTGTAAGGTTTTCTATTTGGAATCTGGCTATCCTGAACTACTCCAATAAAATGAAATTTGCTCTGAGAACATAACCTGATTTCTAACATTTACTTCATTAGTTGTTTTTTAATTGGTTCTTGGAAATTTTGCCCATTCTTTAAAACATACTCTTCATCTATGCTAGGCTTTTTCAGTCCAAGTATGTTGTACAAATTGTCTTTTGTGTATGGCGTAGGGTATATCTTGGCACAGCAAAGAAAATCCATATATTGGTCTTTCCATAATATTTACCATCAACACAGTTGGACAGGAACTGAAACAGTGTTGAATACTATGCACTGAAATTGCACAACTGATTACCTACATTTTTGAAACATTATATGATTATTATTTTTAATGGATCGAGATAAAATCATACATAGATAAATTTTGAAATCTGAGAAAAATACCTACCAATCCTAGATAAACTCTGAAAATGAAATGTGTTTCCAAAGCCAGTTTTTATACCCACAATATGCTTTTTATTGATTTTGAAGTTAAACTGGATGTTCATTAAAATAAAACAGCAAAGTTACATCAATTAAAATCATTGAGAAAAGCCCTATAAATATTCTATCCTCCATAAAACCAATGTGACAGTTGTCAGAACCAACTTTTTGAGCATTCTAACAATTAATCAAAGACTTGTAGAATTTCAAGGATCACTTACTTGAGAAAAATTATTGAATTCCAGTAAGATCAATCAGCTTTGTCGCATTTATGTGTGAAATACTGGTGGGGTAAATTAAACATCACAGTCCTGGACAAGGCCACACAGTATAATGAGTCAACAAGCAGAAAAATGGTGGATGAGTTTTCTACATTTATAAATTATTATTTTTCAATGACTAGAAAATTTTCCATTCCTTTATTTCTTTGATATTTTTCTTTACCTCTTGCTTTTCCTTTCACATACTTCCATCACTAGAGGTCTATATGTATATTGGTAGACTTAATGAGTCAAAT
>NW_006399826.1:9476805-9481337 GCF_000299155.1 Elephantulus edwardii
TTATTATTTTTGTGTGCATGTACTGTCAAATCAGATCTGACTGGTACAGGAGGAGATTGCCCCTCCTTCCCCGGCAGAGCATCTGGTGGATTCGAACCATGCACCTCTGGGACTGTAGTTGCAGCTTCTTGCCACTAGGCCACCAGAGCTCCCCTAGCCTTTTAATCTTTCTCTTTTCTTACTGTTCTTCAGCCTGTATAATCTCTATTGCTCTATCTCCAAGTTGCATAATTCTTCCTTTGTTAGTGCAAACACACTGCTGTGATTTTCTTGTGATTATTTTTTAAAAAATTCAACTATTATACTTTCCTATTTATTTTCTCTTAAAAACTAGTTACTGTGTCTTTATAAATTCTATTTAATCCAATATTTTCATTATATCTACCTTCTTTCTTCAATCAAGCTATCTTTTAGGTCTATGAGTGTATTTAAAATTACTATTTTTTGTGCCTTTTTCTAGCTGACAAGAAAAAAAAATAAATCCTCATATATAGGTAGTATGCAACAATATAATAAATGAACATTTAAGGTTTTTTTAAAAAGTATTTTTATTTTATATTCGTTTGCATACAGAATTCATATACACTGTAGAGAGGTGAAAGAATATCCCTTGCTCATGGATAGGAAGATTGAATATTATGAAAATGACAATATTATCAAAGGCAATTTACAAGTTCAATGCAATTCCAATACAAATACCAATTCCATTCTTCAATGAGATGGAAAAGCAATCTCCAATTTCATTTGGAATGGAAAGAAGACCAGAAGAAGCAAAGCACTCCTTAAAAAGAGAAATAAGGTAGGAGGCATCTCACTCCCTGATTTCAAATCCTAATACACTGCCATGGTGGTCAACAAAGTGTGTTACTGGTACAATGACAGATACCTAGAATCCAGAAATCAACCCACCTACCTATGGTCAACTGATTTTTGACAAGCAGATGAAATAAGTTAAGTGGGGAAATGAAAGCTTTTTTAACAAATGGTGCTGGCAAAATGGGAAAACTATCTGCAGAAACCTCAAGCAAGATCCACACCTCACTCCATACACAAAAACCAATTCAAAGTGCATTATGTGCCTAGGACTAAAATCAAGGACTATAAACTTCATTAAAGAAAAGCTCAGAAGAACTCTAGAAGTTCTAATCCACAACATAAACAGTTTTCCAGGCATCCTGGAGAGGATAAAATAGATGAATGGGACCTCTTAAGAATCAAATCCCTGTGCACATCCAAACACTTCTTCAACAGGGTTAAAAGGGAAGCCATAGATTGGGAAAAAATATTTGGAAGATTTAAGTCTTTTATAACTCAACCCCCTCACTTTCTGATTTCATGTTTTTAAAAAATTAAAGCTAACTATGGTACAATTCAAATATGTGAATTTTTCTTCTTTTTTAAAAAAAATTCAGAAGTAGAAGAGTATTTCTCAATTTTTTTTGAAAATATTTAATTCCAGTTCCAACTTGAATTAAATTATAAGGAAACAAAAGCACCTTTGAAGTTTATTTATATTGTAAATGAGGAGTCCTGCTGTCTTAGTAGGTTAAGATCTGGTCTACATTGAATTCATTAGCCACTCTAAGGCAGAAAATGAACAGTCTCTTCCTGTCAATGTTTACAGTCTCAGAAACCCAAAAAGAGAGTTTGAATTATTATTGTTAATATTATTTTTGATGTTTAGATATAAAACCCATGAGTTGGAATTGACTTCTCATTAGTGGCTTTAGTGTTGTATAAATGAAAAGAGAATTTATCTTATCTATGGGTGAATTTCCCCCCCTTTTTTAATATATTTAATTTGATGATCTTATATTATTTAATAATGCCGTTTATTAAATACACACTTGCTCATATACATGGAATATAGTATGTAATTGGATGTGCCACTAAAATCATGGGCCAAATAACCAAGTCCTAGCCCAGTAATACTTCATTAAATTCTGGTAAAGGGTATGAAACTTGTATAATCAGTTAAAATATAGCTAATATAAGCTGTCAACAAGTCTCTCAGGAATTGGTGCAGGAAAAGATAAGATTGTGCAAAGTAGGATATTGCTTATAGGATCACTATGAGTTTTATGTGACTCAACTGTACCCAACAATAACAACAACAATATAAGGAATGAATAGCTGAGACAATATGACATAAAATATTAGACTTTAAATGAGTTTCGGTAACTATATAACTCAGCATCATGTTTGTTTGTTTGTTTGTTTTCTTTTCCAATGAGAAATGGATGCCTAGAAGAATCAATTTACTTACTGGAGTCAGATGTTTTTATACAATGTTTGAGAACAAAATTCTGCCCATTACTTTGATACTCTAGATATTTCAGTATTCTTTTGAAATTAAGAACGTTGCCATCTATGTTTTTGTGCAAACTCTGGTTATGTTAAGCTCTTATAATGATCTATAATGATCGGAAGAGGAACTGAATTGATTTGTATTTACCTTACTCACAACGCAGCTGTGTGACCTTGGACAACTAACATAACCATACTTTGCCTTAATAGTCTCATTATTAGAATTCATAACTGTTAGCACCAACCTCACAGGATTATTTTAAGGATTTAATGAGAGAATGTCTCTAAAGAGCTTGCTTTCCCACTTGGCATTGATGCTGTTGCATTTTGTTATTTTTATTGTTTGTAATCTAATTATTATTCAGAAAAGTAGCTGAGAGATCTCATGCTGAGGAATTCTCTACAAAGGAAAGTAGACTTGAGAGACAGTAACTCTGTCCATTGAAAATGACTCTTTGAGGAACACACCATCATTTTGAATTCATATGGTTCTTCTACACAATCCCCAAGGACATATGCTCAAAAATATAAGAAAAGGGAGTTTCATTGAAGCTTATAAACTTTGAAGAGGAGTGTTTCAGGAGGGTTGGTTAAAAAAAAAAAGTCTGAGATCAAAAGATGGCACAGTTCAGTGGCAGCCTACAGTGTGAATAAGGTAAATGTGTGTTCTTCACTACAATGTAGTGGTTATTAGCACAGAGAACTGAGTGAATGGTCTTACTTCAGAGATGTAAGAGGCTTTGTACATTGTCTGTGGCAGGAGCCAGGGAAAAATTCTTTAAAGTAGAACTTGTCACCTAACCCCAAAGATACATGTATAAGTTGGAAACATAAATGAATTAGTACTTTGTTTCTATAGTCAGTAATTGAAGAAGAGAAGCATTGGAGGGGGGAAGGAGAAGGACTCCACTCTTCTGAAATTGCTTTATTTATCAAGAACTGTAATGACAATTTTTCAAAGTCGACAACACATTCCGATTTCTAATGCTTTTGTTAATGAGATGGATCATGTCTCTAGAGCACATATTTGCCTCCAAATTTTCACCTTTTCAGCACAATACTCTACTACCATCAAAATTATGACCGTTAGCAACTCTCCATCAGATGTTTGAAGCTGTTATTATATATTAATAATGTCTTAATTAATTACTAATGTCTTTCATGAGTATCTAGCAGATTTGAACCATTTAACTTTTGGTTAGAAGTCAGATATATTACGTACTATGCAACCAGGATGCCTTTTTTTTTTAATCATCAAACACAAGGTTATTAGTGTAACTGCCTACAGACTGTATCACCAGCACTATTTTATCATGGTCAATTTGGAGAACCTCCTCTGTGGTTTATGCATCTCTAACTATGTTTTCCAAACCTAAATATCTGTTTCTGTGATCAGATGAAGAACAACTCAAGCCTTATTTTTTGTTTCAGGTCCTAAAACCAAATGAGGATAATCTCATTAGACATGGGATCTTAATTCTACAAAAATTAAACATAGTTAAAAAGTTATAGAGAGAAAAAATGCAAGACATAGAGAATTTCAACAATCGGTTCAAATTACAAAGTTCATATGCTTTTTCTCGTACTATCTGTGAGGTTATTTTGCTTTTATATGTGTTTTTCTTTTCATTTTTACCACTTTCTAAGATAACAGATTTGGTCATACTTAGTTTTCCATTTTTAAAGACTTATTAAACCAGAATCAACTGAGTTCACTGTCAGTTTGTTTGTCCAATTCATTATTATGTGTGGGAATTGATTCTTCATAATAGTTGTTTCTGTATTTGTTTCCATTAAAATAGAATGTTGACAATTAGAAGGCCAGGTGCTGTACACGCCATGGTCAGAATTCAGGTATCACATTCCTTTATTTTATTTCCATTTAAAGATGTCCCATAATTAGCTACCTGACAGGTTGATGTGGAGTTCTGTTATGTAAGTACATTCCTGTTGCAGAGTTTGCTTACAGTATTGTGAAGTCTTTTCTTTCTCTATTTTGGGTTTTGGTTGTTTTTGTTTCTGTTTGGTTTTTTTTTTCTCCCTGCATAAAGCAAATATATGGAAAAGGTTATGGTAACATTTATCTAGTCCATATTCAATCAACTTTAAGGTAAGCTTATTAAAGAAGTAGGATGTACCAGTTTATGAAAGCAAAAGATAGTCCTAAGACCTTCTCAGTAGTGGAGGGGATAACAAAGGAAGAAAAAGGGTGGAGGGAGATCTTC
>NW_006399826.1:9481895-9495755 GCF_000299155.1 Elephantulus edwardii
TCATACTGACTCATAGCTGAGTCTCCAGTGGATTTTTAGAGAGTAGATGGCCCATCTTTCTCCTCTGAAACTGCTGTTGTATTTGAACCACTGGAGATACACTCACTGCCTTTGAATCAATAGTATAACACCATGCAGTCTACACCAGCAGAGTTCCCTTAGTGCAATCAGAGGGAATTCCACTTTTGGATGGTACAGTAAAGATGCCTCTGCTGACTGCTCCTATGAAAAGCCATAAAACTATGATATACAGAATCCTCCCAACTTATAAAAAGGAAGTGACACAGCCTGAAGCAAAATAGCAGGGCTGTTAATGGGAAATGAAAGTGGGACCTAGATGAGAGAGAACACTGAGAATGGGCACACAGGATTTTATGGTCTAAATGTCAGTACATGTGCAAGTATAGTTCTTTAAAGTAGTAGCATAGCATGTATATTTGTGTGCAGATGTCGTGATGGTGTACACAGAAAACCCCAAGGTCTCAACAATAACAACAAAAAATCCTGTTCGAGCTAGTAGACCAGTTTAGTAGAGTGGCAGGATACAAAATCAATAAACACAAGGCCTGGTCTTTCCATTTGCTGTACACAGGTAAATTGTGGTTGCTGTGATATTAAACACTGTGACACTGATGTGCCAAATGATATAATGGTTACCCATGGTGGACAGTGTTTGGCTGAGCTCCCCAATTAAAACAAGCTTGGAAGAAGGAGTGGCATCCGCTTCTGTAACAGTTTGCCTCCAGAAACTCTATGAACTTGGAGAAACGATGAAAAGTTATACAAGTGTTCAGGTCTTTCATTCATAGGGTCACTATGATTAATCTACGACTTGATGACACTTAACAATGACAACAACATATTTGATATACAAAGGAATGCCTATCTGTGTTTTATTGATTATTTAAAGTATTTCACTGTGTGGATCTCAACAAACTGTGATTCTCTGAGAAGAATGGGAATCCCAGAACACTTGATTGTGCTAATATGAAACCTATACTTGAACCTAGAGGCAGTCATCAGAACAGAGCAAGGAAACACTGCGTGTTTCAAAATTGAGAAGTCTGTACACCAGGGATGTGTCCTACCTCCATACCTTTTCAATCTATATGCAGAACAGATTATCTGAGAGGCTGGGCTCTATAAGGAGAAATGTGGCATCAAGATTGGAGGAAGATTCATCAACAATTTGTGCTATGCAGATGACACAACCCTGCTTGCTGAAACTGAAGAGGATCTGAAGCACTTGCTGTGGAAGGTCAAAGACTCTAGCCTTCAATATAGATTGAGGTTCAATATCAGGAAAACAAAGACTCTCACTACTGGGTCAATTGGCAGCATCATGATAGATATCTTGATTGAGATTGTTAACAGCTTTAGTTTGCTTTGCTCAACAATCAACATTCTTGGCACCAGCAGCCAGGAAATTAAAAGATGTATTGTGATGGAAAAGTCTGATGTTAGAGACATCACCAAAGTACTGAAGAGCAATTATTTCACACTGGAAGCTAAGGTGCACCTGATATAGGCCATGATCTTTGCAATCACTTGCTATGCATCAGAGAGCTTGACAATGACTAGGGATGATATGAGGAGAATTGATGCCTTTGAATTGTGATGTTGGAGAAGGGTGTTGAATAGATCATGGGCGGCTAAGAGAACAAGCAAGTTTGTGCTGGGGAGGGCTAAACCAGGATGCTTCTTGGAGGCAAGGATTCTGAAACTTCATCTAACATACTTTGGACATGTTGCAAGGAGGGACGAACCCTTGGAAACATTCTTGGGAAAGTGGAGGGACAGTGTAGGAGAGTAAGACCTTCAATGAGATGGATTGATTCAGTGACTGGGGTAATTGGGGTGGGTGTGTTGGGAGACAGTGAGATTGGCACAGGATAGAGCGGGGTTGAGGGTTGTTGTGCATAGGGTCGCTATGAGTTACAGGTGACTCGACAGCACATAACAACAACAATAGCAACAACTTTTGTTTAAATTTAAATTACTGTGTATCCGAGAGCTGGACAATGACATGGGATGATAGGAAGAGAATTGATGCCTTTGAGCTGTGGTGCAGGAGAAGAATGTTGAATATTCCATGGACTGCTAGGAAAACAAACTGGTTCTTCGTGGAGAAAGTGAAACCAGGCTGCTCCTTAGAGGCAAGGATTCTGAAGCTTCGTCTGACATACTTTGGGCATGTTATAAAGAGGGAACTGGTCCTTGGAAAAGGATATCATGCTTGGGAGGGGGAATGGACAGCACAAGAGAGGAAAAACCTCAATGAAATAGATTAACTCAGTGACTGGGGCAACAAGTGTAGGTGTGTCAGAGACAATAAGGTTGGCCCAGGATAGAAGAGGGTTTAGGGCTCTTATACATAGGGTTGCTATGAGTCTCAAGTGACTCGATGGCCCAAAACAACAAACAACAACAACTTATGTTTAAAGCTGAAAATGCAATGAGGAGTTAAGAAATTAAAAAAAAAACAAAACACACACATCATCTTCTTCCATAAAACACTGCTTGTATTATTGAATTGTTTTACATTTTAATGTGTAAATTTGTTCCCTGGCTTTTCCATCTAAATGATCAATACCATTCGACATTGTGTGTGAGAAAGAAATGTATTAGAAATATGCAGCAGTATTTATTAAAATATATAAAGGAACAAAAGCTGGGATTAATTTTCTACTTTTCTTGTTATGTGAGAACCACCACTAGGACATTTAATGTGGGTTAAACCAGTTTCAAATGCTTTCAGTAGACAGCACAAATGACTAAGAGCTTAATCAGCACATATCATTTAAATACATTCAATAGAGGAATTGGACTGTTCATTGCATTATAATTTATAGAGTTTTGTTTTTGATTACATAAGGGAAAAACATTCTTTTATGCATTAAAAGCATTCTTTTGTGATGTAAAAAAATGTATTACATTATTGTTCAGAAAATAGTGTTTCAATTTGGTGGAGAATTCTAAAATCACCAGAGTGGAAAAGATAACAAGCAGATTCTTCAAAGTCTTGCCATTTGTATGTTTTTGCTTTATTTATTTCTATTTTCTATTCCTAAGTCCCTTTCTTTTTTAGATGATTAATATAGCTTTGTTCAATGGCATCTTCCAGTTGTAAATCTTTTATTTAGAATATTTGTGGGAAAACAACACGATCAAAATAAGTAGTTGCTATTCCAAATGGGCATGAATAAACAAAATAATATAGGGAAAAAACTTTGTTTTTAACTTTTGATGGTGATATAGAAGTAATTCAGGCTCCTCAGAGATAAACACCTAAGGTGAGTATGTATATCAACAGTTCTTCAAAGATGATTATGAGTAAATAAATTGCTACAGAGGCAAAGCAGTACTTCTTCCCCACCCTCTTCTCTAAATTATTAATTTTAATGAAAATTTACAGGGACTTTGGATTTCCATTCATTCATTGGTGCACTTTTCTCCCTGCCCACCCCTTTCCCTCTAGTTGGTTCTTCTCTTTGAAAACTAAAAGAGAAATTCTGTCATTGTTACATAATCCCTCTCCCCTAACTCCACTCCACTAAGCAGCCTTCGTTCTGGACTCCTGTCATGACAATAATACCTAATCATACGTAGTAAAAGTACATCGACATGTTGAGGAAGGATCTCTTCTTGATTATTGTTGATTGCCGTTGAGTTGAGCACAACTCATAGTGACCCTTTGAACAAAAAGCCTGAAGCCTTTCTATAACTATCAACATTTATCAAAGTTCATAGAGTTTCCAGAGGTATGTTGTTTAGGTCCTTTATTAGCTTCTGTTTTACCACTGTTGTAGTTATCTACCACTCCTATGATAGAAATACCATAAGTGGATGACTCTAACAAACACTAAACTTACTGTATGTTGTTGTTGTTGTTATGTGCCGTCGAGTCGTTTGCGACTCATAGTGACGCAAGCATAAATTAGTTTAGGTACTTAAAGTCCAAACTTAGGACACTAACTCTTGAGAATGGCACTCCACTGTACCCTTTCTGTGTCTCTTTATAGTATCTGTAGGCCCAGGATTCCCGGAAGATATCCAGCTGTCTTGGTCTTCCCCATGTTGAGAATTTCTCAATACATCAGGTTGGCTTATTGTATTGGAGGAATTATTGTATATTTTGCATATTACATTGTTACATTGCATATTGCATGTTACATACATGGATTGGGGAAAGAAACAATTCAATCCATGACAAAGTGTTCCCTCAAACATTAGTCCATTTTTCTAGTAAGCAAATCTCAGCGACCTTCTGTCCTATCCATGTCCCATCACTATTGACTCATACACATTTACCATACTTTTAACCAAGACAATATTCTGAAGATACTGAGAACTCATCAGTTGAAAGGGAAAAAAATTAAAAAACACAAAACAATGATACGTTTCTTTCAGTGAGATTTCATTAAAGTGACAATTTTGGTAGATCCAGTGACAAGAAGAAAGCTTTATTTCATATTTTATTCTTCCGAAGGAATACTAAAAATTGAGAGAGAGATGTAATTCTGAGGAAAAAGAGACACCCGCCAAGTAAATCAAGAGCACTTTTCCTGTCTTTTTTAGAAAAACAATAAAATTGCATCTGCGTACACATGTTTTCTTCTGAGCTTTGTTCAAGGCTGCTTTTGACAGATGCTATCTGGAAAACTGATTGAAGAGGGAGAACTAATAACGTTGCAGAACACCTCTCCTCAGATGGGAAGATGAGCTTAGGGAGATCATCTGTCTCTTCCCAGCCTCCCATGAACTTCTCTGGACATCTTTAAAATCAATTTTCCTCTATTAACTCTGGTAAATTATGGATTTTCTATACTTACACTGGTCCTCAAAGTTAATTTCATTATGAATATCCCATATATTGCAGAGTCCTTTTGAGGAACAGAAATATAATTATGAATGTGAAATCATTTGAAAAAATAATTATAAATCCATGACTACAAGGCATTATTATTATTGTCCTCAGAAAATCAACTTGAAATAGTCCCCAAAGTGTTTCCTTACGGAGCCCCACACTTGGAATTGGTTTTTTAAAACCAAGCAATTAATGTATCACAAATTATTGAATATACATAGTATTAACTTGTTCTTCTCTTGACTCACATTCTAAAAACAGAGATAGATAATTTATCTATTTAAATTATATAAAAAATTTACCTCATCTCTTTAGATCTTCTTAAAATCTGTTGCTTTTGATATCACATTCTAATCATACCAAAGTCCACCACAGCAAATCTATTCTATCAGTCTTTAGTGTTTTCAAACATTTTAAACAGTATATTGTTCAAATAATACTGTTCACCAAATGCAAAGACATAATTGTTGTTAGTTGCTGTCATACTGGCTTCAATTCAAAAAAGCCTTATATTATTGATATGAGCCCATTATTGTTGTTGTTGTTCACTGTGTTCTGTCCTGTGCCAATCTCATTATTTTCGACACACTCATCCCGATTGCCCAGGTCACCGAACCAATCCACCTCCCAGAGGGCCTTCCCCTCCTGCACCTGCCCTCCACCCTCCCAAGCATGATGTCCTTCTCCAAGGACCAGTCTCTCCTTACAACATGACCAGAGTATGACAGACAAAGTCTCAGAATCCTTGTCTCCATAGAGGAGCCTGGTTTAACCCTCTCCAAGCTGAATCTGTTAGTTTTCTTAGTAGTCCATGGTACCCTCAGCAGTCTTCTCCAACACCAAAGCTCCAAAACATCAGTTCTCCTTCTATCCACCCTGGTCATTGTACAGCTCTCTGATGCATATCAAGTGATTGCAAAGACCATGGCCTATACCAGACACACCTTAGTCTCCAGAGACACACCGTTGCTCTTGAGTACTTTAGAGAGGTCCCTAACAGCAGACTTTCCCATCGCAATATGTCTTTTAATTTCCTGGCTGCTGGTGCCAACAGTGTTGATTGTGGAGCCAAGCAGACTAAAGCTGTGTACAATCTCAATCTCTTCACCCATTGAACCCACTGTTTCAGATAAATACACAAAAAAAGTAACATTAGAGTTTCATTAGCCAAAATTAATGCTCTGTGCTGAAATATAACATTCATCGTTTAAAGGTTCAACCATTAAAAGAATGAGGCTGGATATTTTATTAATAAATATAAGATTTAAGAGTATTTTATAATCTATTTTTTATTTTGTATCTTGAGTTTATACTTTCCAAATTTAGCCACCAAGAGGAAACAGTTCTTCTTCCTATTTTCTCTAACTTTCAGAATCTAGTCTTTTATTCTGCCCCTCTGAGTTGTTGCTGTTGTTATGTGTTGTCGAGTCACCTGCAACTCATAGTGACCCAATGTACAAAAGTTGTGAAGTCTGCTCTGTCCTGAGCTAGTCTCACTTACTCTGATACACCTACCCTCTTTAACCTAGTAACTGTATCAATCCACCTCATAGAGGGCCTTCCCCTCCTGTCCTGTCCCTCCACTCTACCAAGCATGATGTCCCTCTCCAAGGACTGGTCCCTGTCTCCAACATGTCCATGCCGATTAACCTAGTAACTGTATCAACTCATCTCTTCGGGAGTCGTCTTCTCCTATCTGTTCCTCTACCCTTCTGAGCCTGATGCCCTTCTCTAAGGATCGCTCCCTTCTGGTCAAATGCCCAAAGTATGTGAGACAGAGCTTCAAAATCCTAGCCATCAAGGAGAAACTTGGTTTTACCCTCTACAAGATGGACCTATTTGTCTTCTTGGCGGTCCATGGTATATTCAAGACTTTTCCCCAGCACCACAACTCAGAGACGTCTATTCTTCTTCTGTTATCCTTATTAATTGTCCAGCTCTCTGATACATACATGGCAAGTACTTGTGAAGACCATGGCCTGGATCAGGCACACCTTAGTCTCTATACCAACATTGTTGCTTCTCAGTACTCTGGAAAGGTTCCTGACAGCAGATTTACCTAATGCAATTCATCTTTTGATTTCCTGACTGCCGGTTCCAAGAGTGTTGATTGTGGACTCAAAGAAGCTGTAACTGTAAACAACCTCAATCTTTTCTCCATTGTTGCCAAGTGGCCCCGTGTGGGTTACATCTTAATATCAAGAAAACAAAAATCCTCACCTCTGGGCCAATAGTGACATCGACATAATAAATCCAGAAAAGATAAAAATTACCAATGATTGAATCTTAATTGAATGCATGGTCAACATCCTTGGTATTAGCAGTCAGGAAATCAAAAGGCATATTCCATTGGGAAAATCCGCTGTAAGTGACCTCTCCAGAGTGTTGAAGAATAACAATGTCAGTTTAAAGATTAGTGTACACCTGATCTGAACTATGATCCTTTCAATTATTTGCTATGCAGCTGAAAGTGGGACAATGGCTAAGGATGACAGAAAAAGACTTTTAGTCGTGATGTTGGAGAAAAGTCCTGAATATCCTATGTACTGCCAAAAGGACAAGCAAATACGTCTTTGAAAAAGTGCCTCCCAGGTGCTTCTTAGAAATACAGATAGCGGAACTTCATTTCACAAACTTTTGTCTTTTTAGAAGGGGCCAGTCATTGGAAAAGGACAGCATATTTGGAAATGTGGAGAGTTAGCGAATGAAGGAAAGATCCTCACCGAGATAGATTTACATAGTGACTCTAACAAAGGACTTGATTATGTGATAGATGATGAGAGACCACAGGATAAGGTAGAGTTTAGATCCATTGTCCATAGGGTCTCTGTGAATCATAGTTAATGCAACAGCTCATAGCAACAACAACATTATAACCCAGCATAAAACTATCAGTCTTTACAGAGTTCCTACCTTAACCAATGAGTGCATCTATAATGTACTCAGATATGGTTAATTTCCTCAGATTACAAATTCCTCTCATTGAGAAGAAGGAAAATATTTAGGCTGACTTCAGATCTAGCATGCAATTATTATTCTTGTCTCTTCTGAGTGTTAGTCCTGCATCTTTGATGATAGGGCACTCATTTGACATTTTAACCACAGCCTCTCTGAATTTCACGCCTGCTCTAATCCTTGGTAGCTTCTTATCCATGTTTACAGCTCCCAGTAGGGAGCTCTGATGACCTAGTGACAGGGGCTCTGCTGCAATTCTGAAGGCATTTAATCCAAATCCACCAGCTGCCCCACAGGAGAAGGATGGGGGAACTCTTCTCATGCAATTAACCGAGAACCCACTGAAAACTTGCTGGAGGGTCAGCTATGGGTCGGTTCCAACTCATAAGGCAACAACAATGACACAAAACAATTGCAGGAGTGAAAATCAGAGAGGCATGTAAAGCTATAAAAACCTACAGGTGAATTATACAATTACAGCATTCAGAGTCATATTACTGAATATTGCTTAGTGTGTATAATTAAGAACACATATACATATGCCTGTGTATGCTATGCATATCATGTGCATTTATATGAGTGGTTTTTACACTTGTGCATGTGTATTTGTGTCCAGTGTGTGTGTGTCTGTAACTATGAGTTTATGCATAACAGAGAATGTGAAGATGACACAGCATGTAACAGAGTTTAATCCTGCTGTACATTGGATCCCTTTGAGTCAGAGTTGAAGAATGGATGGAATACCAATTGACATATTTCAGCAAACGGATGCTACTCTGGAAGTGCTTACAAGTTGTGCCGAGAAATCTGGAGGACAACTACCTAGCCAGATGACTGGAAGAGATCCATATTTATTCCCATTTTTCAAAAGGATGATCCAACAGTGTATGAAAATTATTGAACAATAAAACTAATATCACATGCATGCAAAATCTTGCTCAAAAGTATCCAAAAAGTACTGAAACAGCATATCAGCAGAGAACTACCAGATGTGCAGGCTGTGTTTAGAAGAGGCTGTGACACTAGAGATAAAGTTAAATGTATCTTGGCTGAAAGCAGAGAATACCAGAAGACTGTCTGTTGTGTACAGGACAGAGTATTGGCACAGGACAGAGTGGAGTTTAGGACTGTTGTACTATTGTGTTTCATTGACTATGTAAAGGCATTTGAATGTGTGAATCACAACGAAGTGTGGCTCACTCTGAAAAGAATGGGAATATCAGAACAGTTGATTGTGCTTACGTGAAACTTGTATTTGGACCAGGAAGTAGTTATTAGAACTGAGCAAAGAAACACTGCATGGTTCAAAATCAGGAGAGGCATACGCCAGGAACGTATCTTGTCTCCATACCTTTTCAATCTATATGAGAAACAGATCATTCAGAGAATGGTTTTTATGAGGAGGTATGTGGTATCAGGATTGAAGGAAGACTCGTCAACAACTTGTGTTATGTAGATGGCACAACCCTACTTGCTGAAACTAAGGAAGACCTGAAGAATCTTCTGCAGACAGTTAAGAACTGCAGTTTTCAATATGACCCGAAGTTCAACATTAAGAAAACAAAGTTTCTCACCACTGACTAATTGACAGCGCCACGAGAGATGGAAACCACAGTTTGTTATGATCCACACAGTCAAATGCCTTTGCATCATCAATGAAACACAGATAGACATTCCTCTGATAATCCCTGCTTTCAGCTATAGATCCATCTAACATCAACTACAATATGCCTAGTACCACAGCCCCTACTAAACCCAGCCTAGACTTCTGGCAGTTCCCTGCTGATGTGCTGTTCCAGTTGTTTTTGGATAATCTTCAGCAGAATCTTGCTTGGATGGTGAAGATATTGAGATTGCACACAGCTTTAGTTTGCTTGGCTTCACAGTCAGCACTCTTGGCACTAGCAGCCAGGAAATTAAAAGACGTATTGTGATTGGAAAGTCTGTCGTTAGGAACCTCTCCAAAGTACTGAAGATCAATGGTGTCTCTCTGGGGACTAAGCTGTGTCTGGGACAGGCCATGGTCATTGCAATCACTTGTTATGCATCAGAGAGTTGGAAAATGACTAGGGAGGATAGAAGGAGAAATGATGCCTTTGAGCTGTGGTGCTGGAGAAGAGTATTGAGAATACCATGGACTGCTAGGAAAACAGATTCATCCTGGAGAGAGTTAAACTGGGAACTCCTTGGAGGCAAGGATTCTGAGGCTTTGTCTGACATACTTTGGACATGCTGTAAGAAGGGACCAATCCTTGGGGGGAGGAACATCATGCTTGGGAGGGTGGAGATGGCACAAGAGGGGAAGACCCTCTGTGAGGTGGATTGATTCAGTGACTGGGGTAATCAGGATGGATGTATTGGAGACAGTGCGATTGGCACAGGACTGTTGTACATAGGGTTGTTATGACTCGCAAAGGACTCAATGGCACACAACAGCAACAACAACTGACTGACAAGAGAAAAAACAAACATCTGTCTTGGAAAGCGTGAAATCAAGTTGCTCACTGGAGGCAAGGATTTTGAAGCTCTTTCTCACATACTTAGGGCACGTGGCCAGGAGGGACCAGTCTTTGGAGAGGGACATCATCCTTGGAAGTGTGGATGGTCCGTGCAGGAGAGGAAGACCATGGATGAGATGGATTGACACAGTGACTGGAATAATAGGAGCAAGTGTGTCAGAGATGATGAGATTGGCTCAGGAAAGGACATTTTACAGAGTCACTATGAGTCACAGGTGACTCTACAACACATAACAATAATATCAATTTAAAGATTACTGTCTGATTTCACTGTCAGAGGTGAATTTCTATCAATATGGCCTGATCATTGTTGTTGATTGCCTTTGAGTTAAGCATGACTTATAGTGACCCTATGATCAAAAGGCCTGAAGCCCCTCTACAGCTATCTACATTTATCAAAGTTTATAGAGTTTCTGGAAGCGTGTTGTTTAGGAAGCGGATGCCACTCCTGCTGTCATAGTATTTTAATGTTGTTTTGTGCCATTGAGTCAGCTGTGATAAATAGCAACCCTATGTGCAGCAGCTCTGAACCCTTCCCTGTCCTGAGCCAGACTTACTAATTCTGAAAAACCAACACCCATTGTCCCAGTTACTGTATCAATCCGTCTCATCCGGAGTCTCCCTCTCCCGTGCTGTCCGTCCACCTTCCCGAGCATGATGTTCTTCTAAAAGAACGATCTCTACTGGCCACGTGCTCAGAGTAAGTGAGACAGAGCTTAAAAATTCTAGCCTCCAAGGAGAAATTTGGTTTCACCCTCTCCAAGACAGACCTATTTGTTTTCTTGACAGTTCATGGTATGTTCCAGACTCTTCTCCAGTACCACAACTCACAGGCATCTATTCTTCCTCTGCCATCCTTAGTCATTGTCCAACATTAAAGCATAACAAAAAAGTAATTGAGAAGACCATGGCTTGGATTAGACACATCTTGGTACCTAGATTGACACAGTTGCTCTTCAGCACTCTGGAGATTCCGTGACAGCAGATTTTCCCAGTGTAATTCATCTTTTGATTTCCTGACTGCTGATGTTAAGAGTGTTGATTGTTACTCCTAGCAAGCTGTAATTGCTAACAACCTCAATCTCTTCTCTACTTAATATGGTTCTGCCAACTGGTCCAGTAGAGAGAATCTTTGTCTTCTTGATATTGAGTTTCAATTCATATTAAAGACTACAGTCCTTGACCTTTTACAGCAAGTGCTTCAGATCTTCTTCAGTTTCAGCAAGCAATGTTGTGTCATGTGCATATCATAGGTTGTTAATGAGTCTTCCTCCAATCTTGATGCCACGCTGCTCTTTATAAAGCCTGGCCTCCCGAACGATCTATTCTGCATACAGATTGAAAAGGTATGGGGACAGTATGCATCCCTGATGCACTGCTTTCCTGATTTTGAACCATGCAGTGTTTCTTTGTTCTGAGGACTGCTTCTTGGTCCAAGTACAGGTTTCATATAAGTATGATCAAGTGTTCTAAGATTTCCAATTTCCTCAAGGTTAGCCACAATTTATTGTGATCCACACAGTCAAATGCCTTTGCATAGTCAATGAAACGCAGATAGACTTTCTTCTGATACTGTCTGCTCTCTGCCAAGATCCATCTGACATTGGCCTTATTACTTATCAAAAGTAAAAATGAGCAACTTTTTATGGGAGACTACTGTAATGTTCTGAATGTCTAACTGCCATCATGCTTTGGAAAATGAGGATGACCTTTAATCTAGGTAGTGACTGCCCAGCTTCTGCTATTCAGTCAAACTGTTAAAAATTGATAGGACGAGACTCCAGAGGTAAGTCATTATTTTATGGAGGTCATGTCACATCTGAAATGCCCCTTTATGTGCGTTAAGTGGAAGGATATAGGAATAAACTCATAAGCACACTCAGTCTTAGGTAATAATTGCTTCCTATGAAATCGATTTTCCAAGTCTATCTTTATCCAAACAACTGGCATATGAGCATTTTGAAGACAGATAGTTAGATATGCCCCCACAGCTGTGATAATCTGGCATGTCAACTTCCCAGTCAGCTTGGAGGAAGACAGATACTGTTGTTTCGGAGGAATTGATAACCCACAGATGTTTGGAAGAGGAATAGTGCCTAAGTTCTTTGGCAAACTCCTGAAAATAAAACCTCTTCTACATAGGCAAGGAAAGAGCTAGAATTACCATCCGTCTTTTCACATTATCTAGAATACTTTTATACCACTCCCTCATTTATTCTTTAACTAGAAAATAAATTGCAATGACATTTTTTTTGGCATGAGAACAGATGGTACCATCTACCTCCATGTGAAGGAAACCCTGCACACCTGAGTATCTGAATCTTCAATTTGGTGGCTTAAGAGCAACTTACTTCTTTATAAACCCAAGACCACTTTTCTCAAGCAATCAGTATCTTTGTTTTAGAGTTAACATTTGCTTATGAGTAACACTGTGCTAATGCAGTTACAAATTGGAATTTACTTGATAACATAGCAAAACAATAAAAGGCAAAAACCAATAACTTGGTTGACACAAAAACAAAAGGGTGTCTTCTGTTTGTATGCTTGTCAAAGATGTCTTTGCCAGCTGGAAAGAGTGGCATTGTGGGTCAAGAGATTCAATTCTATGAGATATTGAATTGTATATCTTCAATGAAAGGCAAAGCTCACAGAAACATTATTTGAATAACCTATTCATTTCATTCAATAACATTTGATGGTCTCAGGTAATAACAACACTATAATAATTGTGAGCAGTACTGAGATTTCTTTCCTTACTGACTTAACAAATATTTTCTTTACGTACTTGAATTGACCTTTCACATAGTGCTCAACTACCATTTAACTAGTAAAAGTACGGTTTTGTAGAAATTTGCTTCCTTTATCTATGTCAATATTAAGGCCACATGTACAAACGCAACTAATGTAGTAGACTCCATTATGTGTTTATGGGTTGAGATATGTACTTTATAAAGAAAGAATGTAAAGGATGGGTAGTCTATTTACTATTTAAGATAGGTTAGTGAATAAAAGGAAATGGTAAAAGAAAATTGTAATTGCTTATTTATCTCTAAAGACAAAATTTTCCTATGTCCAATCCATTCATACTTTATACAACTCCTTCAAAATCAAGATTTTCAGTATAATTTAATGATTGATTTTTCAGTTGTCAAAGTTCATAAAAATGTTGATTTATTTTTATATCATCATACCTTCCAATGAGATACAGTGACACAATGTCAAAAAAAAGTGCTTAAAACTTAACGAAAATGTGAGGATGGCATAAGATTGTGTAGGGTTTGTTGTTTTGTTCTTTATTTTTTCCCTGTTACAGAGGGTTACTAGAATTCACAGCCAAGTCAAAGGCCCATTAAAAACAACAACATACTTTGCACAATGTCTGATACATAAATAAATGAATGAAATTTTCTAATAACTATATGTTTGTATAACACTGAACCATAGTACTACAAAAATCGGAAGAATACAGTTTTCTAAATAGGATATTAGAAATGATAGGAGAATTTGTGCCTTTGATTT
>NW_006399826.1:9495855-9497127 GCF_000299155.1 Elephantulus edwardii
ATCTATCTATCTATCTATCCATATCTTGGAGCTCTCATTACCTAGTGGCAAGAAGCTAAACTGCAATCTCAACGGTGTGCAGTTTGAATACATCAGCTGCTTCATAGGAGAATGATGGGATGTTGTCAGGAGGGACCAATCCTTGGAGAAGGAAATAATGGATGGAAAATATAGTCTTAAGATTTTATTATTCAAAATGGCTTTCCTAGCCATTGAGTTTGACTTTGCCATCTGGTTTGGCAGGAATATGAAAATAAGGTGTGTTAACCTATTCAAAAGTGACTGACTCGTCTCACCTTTCATTTGAATAGACACAGAAGCAGAATTTTAAAATTTCAACAACACCAAAGCCTAAGCAGGCCTCTGTGCTTGCTCTTCAGGGCCAGAGTTTCTTGTGCCAGTTACACCTATAGCAGCACCAGCCATAACCAAATCCGAGGACCAAAGACCTGACATGAGATGGAATGGACCTTGGGACTGCTATGCCATTGAAGCAGAACTAAGAGTCTTTGTCCATAGCTAAGTAGCCATAATTGGTCGAACTGAGAGCTTTGTAACACTAGCCTAAAGGCACAAGGCTCAAGGCTGAGGTGCATGTGACTACATTTCAGAAACTGTCTTGGTTAGGTTATTGTATTCTGCTACTAACCTGAAATAATAGTCTTTTGACTTAAGTAGTATGATTCAGTGTGGTCTGTGAGCTACCTCATCAGAAATTGGACCCCATAGAGCAGTAAGATTGGTTTTAGAAGGAGTATAAAAAATACTAGAGTGTAGGGGGAATGTCAACTTCATGAAAATTGGTTTTGTGTTGTTGATGTTGTTGAGAGTAACAGTTTCCCTTTATGAAGTTGGTAAATGCCAGACACTGTCTTCCCCATGTGGCTTTTGCTCTTGTTACAGTTGGTATCAGAAGTAAGATTCATTGTGGTGGCTTCAAGACTCATAACGTGTGGAATTTTGTAAAAGTAATATGTTCACAGCTTCAGTTTGCTCAGCTCCACAGTCAACACTCTTGGCACCAGCAGCCAGGAAATAAAAAACCGTATTGTGATGGGAAAGTCTGCTGTTAGGGACCTCTCTAAAGTACTCAAGAGCAAAGGTGTCTCATTGGAGACAAAGGTGCGCCTGATACAGGCCATGGTCTTTGCCATCACTTGTTATGCATCAGAGAGCTGGACAATGACTAGGGAGGACAGAAGGAGAATTGATGCCTTTGAGCTGTGGTGCTGGAGAAGAGTATTGAATGTACCATGGACTGCCAAGAAAACA
>NW_006399826.1:9497227-9506027 GCF_000299155.1 Elephantulus edwardii
CCTTTTGATTTTCCGACTCTAGATCCTCTCACATTTCATTGTAATATTTTACTTTGTCATTCCGTGCTGCCCGATAGGTCTTGGGAAAAAAATCAGCCAGAGTGTTCATTGGAGTCAAGGACGTGAACATATTTTGAACATGTTAGTAGGTCAGGCTTAGGTGGAAGGTCAACCAAAGAGAAGACTCTTAATGAGAAGGATTGGAAAAGTGACTGAAGCAATAGGCTCAAGTGTGCCAGAGATGATGAGGGTGACACAGGATAATAGAGAGTTATAATCTGTTTATAGCGTCAGTATAAATCACATTCAACTTGACGGTACCTAACAACATCAATATTAGAAAACTTTTGTGTATTTGCTTCATTCAATCCAATAGTAAACACTTATGTTTAATTTGTATTGCCTAAGTTTACTTGTAAATTACTTTATTTTTCTTATTTTATGAGTTCCCATTCTTTAATTTCATTTTTTTAACTCTTTAAATTTGTATTATTGAAAGGAGGCCATCCATAAACTGGATAAACTAAATTAGAGATTTTGCCTTAAGTTCCCATTTAGCTGATGGATATGTGGAGTTACAACACGACCTGAGAGTTGTTCTAAGTAAAAATATTTATTTCTTTATTTATGTATTTTGCGTCTGAGGATCCAAGCTCGATCTGCTTCTTTCAATTTGTAACTTGTCATCAAAACTCCTGTGGAAATATTTGAATGCGTTTGTCAAATGCGTTTGAGAATCTTTCTTCTATAAATGATTATGACTTGGCTCTGCATTGTCTGTTATTGGTTATACTTTGGAAGGTCAAGAATGCACTGTTCCTGAGATAGTTGAAAATATACTCCAATGCTTTAAAGTGCTCAAATTAGCCAAAATGTTGGAAACGAAATAAATGAAGTGAAAACGCCATCCTGTCAGTGGGGCCATTTTATTTCAAAAATGAGGCATTTATGCAGGACAGAGTTTTCATCCAAGGATAAAATGATGGCCAAAGGAGCTTGTTTGATAAGCACGATTTTTTTCTGAAATTTTGGTGGATAATGAAAAAAAGAATATTTCTACTATGAGAAATAATGCATTAAACTAGCTTGAATAGAAGTACTCTCTCCATTATACCAATTCATTATGCCTTGCTCACACCCTAAAGGACAAATTTCTAACTTCTCAGTCTAACTTGTTTGTCTCAAACTGGCCATATCCCATCTTTCCATATTTGTAGGAAACCTTTTGTTTTTTTTTGGTTTGGTTTTGTTTCACTTCCCTTTTCTCTTATTTTGACCCTTATGTTGTTATGACATTATGTACCTTCATTGGTTTCCTGCTTTGACCTTTTTTTTTTTTTTACTCTAGCATCACTCTTACCTTTCTTTAAAATGTTATAGAGTTATATTTACTCGCCTTGTTACATTAGCTGCCCAACTCCTTCTATTTCTGAGATAAATAAACTAAGAGAAAACAGCAAGAAATGATTAAAAGGAAAAATATCTCCTACTCCTAGGCATCCCACATCCTAAGTTTGTATATTTCTTGCTTGTTTCTTTGTACCTTTTCCTTCGTTGCAATAAATATAGATATAAACTCCTCAGAACTGAATTTCTTTTCTTCATTCTTCTGAGACAGCATTCTTATCCTAAACAAACAGATAGTCTTTTACCTCAGCTCTGGAAAACGAATTATTTTATCTGAGAGTCCATAATGAATTTTTCTTGGTCATAATTAGATCATTAAACCAGAGGTTGAGATCATAACATGTCATCTTAATGATATCTATTTAATCAAAACGTCCATTTGTTTTCATTACTCCAAGTTTAGAAAGCAATTCCGAAGTGCTTTCCAGGGTGTTAATTGGTCCTTTAGAGTTCTTTTTTTATGTGTGAGAGTGAAGAATGTGCTCAATGGGCAAGAATGTGATCTTATCAGGTCACTCACTGATTCTTCTTTTCTTTTCTCAGAATCCCTTCATAATGACTTGAAATCTTACTGAGAATTTGCCTTTCCACCCAGATATTCTCCATCAGAATATCCAATTTAACCAGATTCCTCATGGAACTGTAACTCATGTATGAGATTCTATTGCATCACTGTAAATTTTAAATAGCAATAATACATGCTGATTCTGATTTAGTATGTCTAAAATAGAAAGACAAATTCTCATCAGAGATCAAACCATAAGAGTCTATTCAAAGTCCTGTTCAAAACTCTTCCGCTTTCCAGGGATTGAGGATCAACTTTTCTAAGTAATCTGCACAAGAACACCCTAAGGTTTTTCAGTAACCCTGGGTGATCTGGGGTCCTCATTTATTGTTCAATTAAGAAGACTAGTAAAGAAAGTACTTCCAAGTAGTGAAAACCTTAAAGTCCTTTTCAGAAAATGTAATGGATAGTGGTGACTCTATTAGCCAATCTGGATTCAAAAAGACAAACTGACATGTGAACATACAGTGCAAACAGGAACTAAGCCTTGATTTTCCTCTTATATTAAAACATGTTCTATATTCTAAACCAAGGCATCTTCAAGTGTGATCCTAAACTCATAGCACTAGCCTCCTCTAAGAGATGCTTTATAAACATAAACGTTCACTTCCACATAGGGAGCTCTGGTGGCCTAGTGGTGAGGAGTATGTTGCCAACCCGAAGACATGTGGTTCAAATCCACCAGCTGCTGATTTGAAGATACATAACAGCAATAAATTCCACACCAGATGTTGATGAATTAAGGTGATTCTAATGCAACCTAGAATTTGAGATTAAATGTTTTGGAAGAATGTAGCTATGAATCGTTCTAATGACTATTTAAAGATCCTGTGGTGCTATGCTGCTAATAGAATGGCTGTGGGTTCAAATGCACCTGTCCATCTATGAAAGAAAGACGGGAAGTCGCCTATTAATATTTTACTACTTCTCAGAAACTCAATGCAGAGTCACTATGAATTGGAATCACCTGAAAAAAATGAATTTAGTGTTAGTTTTCTGTTTAAATTATTGCCCATAACTACATACATAGCAAAGATTGCTACAGCATAGGCACAGTATTGCTGTAGTACATTTCAACCCATTCCCTTTATCAGTTTTATATTGTTTTAAAATTCCACAATATGAGGGGCTTGCTGTTTATGGAATTACTGTCTCCCTTCACCAACCAAAAGCAGGTGGAGAAGAAAAAAAATCAAACCAGGGATAAGAACATCACAAAAAACCAGCCCCTACCATTTCTTTCTCCCTCTAGAGAAGACTGTCTGCTTCTTTTGACAGTCTACTCTGGTTACCTCTTGATAACCTTTCTTTTCTTCTTAATAAACTTTTCTTTCACTCACATATCTAGTGTTCTATGTCCGTGACAAACCTCAGATGAGGCTTTTCTCATCTTCAAGGAATCCTACTCTGGGAAATCCAGTCAGTTGAACAGAACCTAACAGTAGCCAGCTTCTTGAATGGTTCTCAATAATCATTATTACCTCCTGATATTCATGTCGTATGCAATTCTTTCTTTTTGAGCACGGACTGGACCAAGTAACTTGCTTCTAATAAAAACAATGTGATGAAGATCAAAGGGCAAAAGACTTGTGCCTTGGTAGTTACTCCTTCTCTGGTTTTCCTACTTGTCATTTCTAATGAATCTTTTTAGAAAGCCTCATAAGAACAGAGAGGAACCAATAGACCATCAATCATGAGACTCTGGAATCATATTCTATCATGAATGGATGAACAGAATCCTGTCAACAACAAGATGAATGAACCTAGAAGTAGATAGTTCTTCTATTGAGATCTTCAGATTAAAGACCAGACAAGATCTTGTTTAATGGTTAATTAGTGCATTTTTTTGCACATGGTGTTTTAGCGCCATTTATTTTTAAACACCTATTGCATGAAGCATTTGGCGTTCCAGTATTTACTGAAGAATTGTAAGAAATACTGTTTGTTCTTAAATAGAAGCTATTTCTTTTTGAGAAATAGAAATTTTTACTTACATGGCATGGTCAAGACACAACACTAGGTAGGATGTGTGTGCATATAATGTTTAAGAGTGCTAAATATCTGAAATATAGTGACATAATACTAAAAAGATGTTAGGTGAAACATGTAATTCTATTTATCTGTTTATTGTCTGTAAATTGTCATTTATGGAGCAATTCTATGAGCCAAGTACTTAATCTTCTTGCAAATTCTATTAAATATGTGTCATTAACCCCATTTTACAGATGAAAAGGCAGCAAGTAGCTTAAAATGGAGAAAAAACTTTGCTTGGTACAGAGCAGAGATGGATTCCAAAAGGAAGCTAGCAACCATCAGAGTTTATACTTTAACAATCATAATGTTCTGACTTGATAGTGTAGACAGAATACTCTTTTACCTTCCACTACGTGTACACATACACACACACGCACCCTCCCGCACATACCTCTCTCTCTCTCTCTCTCTCATTTATCTGTAGATATATATCTGAAAAGTGAAGAAAAACTGATTTTGCTTGTTTTAAGAATTCATGAGAGAATGCTACTAATTTGAGATAGATCTAGATAGTAACTAGAGATTTATTCTTTTTTGCTTGTCTATGCACTCAGAATTTCTCATAAATTTGTTAATAAATTTTGCTTTGTTAGGAAATAGTCCCATAACTACCTTTATATACATAAATATTCTCACCAATAAAAACATCAGAAGTAATAACTCAACCTAAAGATTAGAAACTTTATTCAAACTTGACATTCTCCAAGTAGAACCTTCTTTGTGTCTTTCAAATATTGGACAACATCAGGATCACCTGAAGAATTTGTTAAAACAGCAAAAGGTTCCATCCTTAAAGACACTAATTGCAAATATATTAAATGAGATCTGATACTTTATTTTAATAATAGTTTTCCCTTATGATTTTGATGGAGGACAAAATTTTCAACTTCTTTAATATATGAAAAATATATTAACAGTTCTCAGCAGCCAATTGTTTTAACTGTAAGGTGATTAGATCCAACTATATTCAAAGTAAATGAGGGTGAATTTTAGGTTTGTCATTATAGGTAAGTGATTTTAGACATATATGTTTCAAGGATTGAATTGTAGGTTGTTATCCTTCAAGAAGTTATGTGTTGTTGGTATGTGGCGTCAAGTCGCCTGTAACTCATAGCGACGCTATGTACAACAGCCCTAAACTCAGCTGACACAACCTACCTCCATTACCCCAGTCACTGAATCAATCCACCTCATCGAGGGTCTTTCTCTCCTCTGCTGTCCCTACACCCTCCCAAGTGTAATGTCCCTCTCCAAGGACTGGTCCCTCTTTGCAAGGTATAAAATATACTAAAGATTAATTTGAGAAAATCAGACTATAAAACTGAGGGGGAAAATGGCCAATCCTAATTAGTAGTCGGTGATATTTGGTATCACCTGGATTAATTGAAGTACACTGGCTTTGTTCGCTGGGTCAGCTGAGGTGAAGGGAACAGGTGGTTGAGCACAATTTCATAAGCACCTGTGAAATATTTGGCTCCACAATTTCCCTGAAGTTGATCAAAGTGGGGATATGATCATTACCCAAAGATTGTTTAGAGAAATTGAGTCTTGACTGATGAAAAAGGAGCTAATTAGAAACTCACCTTTCCAATCTGGGAAGCGATAAAGTTTAAATAAGATTGGCAAGCAAAAGACAGATCTCATAAAATTGATATCTTGTCATTGTTATTTTTCTCTCCTACAAGTCAACATTTTTGTCCCCTTGTTTGTTTGGGTTTTTTTCCCCTAATTATCCATTTATTCTAGGAGAATATATACTTTTGTTTTCTCCTCTTATTTTTCTATTTTTAAAATTGCTACACTTAATAGCACAAATTATTTTTAAACTTAAATTGATTACACACAGTGCTTGAAGATGCTTCCATATTATGTCACTAATGATGGTTAACTACAAAAAAGAGACTCACTTTTATTAGCTAAATCGAGTATTCTCTACAGAATTCACTTAGCATTGCTTGCACCAGTTTGTTAGCCATATGACCTATTAATAAGAAGCTGAACTGCCATTCCAAAGGCACATGGTTCTAATCCACAGGTAGCTGCCCTCCAGAAGAAGGAATTCTATCTCCTCCATTGTAAATTCCTGCTGGTGAAAACATACTGGAGTGTCAGATATAAGTAGGCTCCTACTCCATGACAAACAACAATGGCAAGTCTTTTGCAAGGCACAATTTTAGCCTTTGGAAATGTCATTTTTAGGACAAATTTGCCATCTAATTAACACAAATGCTGAAGCCACTGGGGTTACTGTTTCAGTTTAATGAAAACTAGATTTGAGATATATCCCCCCCCCAGCATTAGTTACAGATTGAACTCTGTGTGTATCTCTCTCTCTCTCTGTCTTTCTATCTCTCTATCTCCACTTTCTAAACCACATGTCTCCAGAAACTCTATGAACTTTGTTTGGTAAAAGCCTTAAACTGTGCTCTATCTTGTGCCAATTATCGTCTCCTACACACTTATCTCCATTACCCCAGTCATTGTATCAATCCATCTCATCGAGGGTTTTCCTCTTCTGTGCTATCTCTCCAACCTTCCAAGAATGACATACCTCTCCAATGACTGATCTCATCTTGCACATGTCCAAATGAAGCTTCAGAATCCTTGCCTCCAAGGAGCAGCCTGGCTTCACCCTTTCCAGAACAAACATGTCTGTTCTCTCAGCAGTCCATGGTATATTCAATATTCTTCTCCAGGACCACAGTTCAAAGGCATCAACTCTCTTTCCATCATCCCTACTCATTGCCCAGCTCTCTGACACATAGCAAGTAATTGCAAAGACCATGCCCTCTATCAGGCACACCTTAGGCTCCAGACTGACCTTTTTGCTCTTCAGTACTTTGGAGTGGTCTCTGACAGCAGGCTTTCACAATACAATTTGTCTTTTAATTTCTTGGCTGCTGGTGTCAAGAGTATTGATTGTAGAGTTAAGCAAACTGAAGCTGTCAATTATCTCAATCTCTTCATCATCTAACATGATGTTGCCAGTAGGCTCAGTGGTAAGATTCTTTGTTTTCTTGATATTGAGCTTCAATCCATATTGAAGGCTACATTTCTTGACCTTCTGCAGCAAACGCTTCAGGTACTCCTCAGTTTCAGCAAGTAGGGTATGTCATCTACATAACACAGATTGTTGATAAGTCTACCACCGATCCTGATGCCACACTTCTCCTCATGGAGCCCAGCCTCCTGGATAATCTTTTCCACATATAGATTGAAAATATATGGAGATAGGACACATCCTTGATGCACATCTTTCCTGATTTTGATCCATTCAGTGTTTCCTTGCTCTATTCTGATGACTGCCTCCTGATCCAAGTACTGGTTTTGCATAAACACAATGAAGTGTTCTAGGATTCCCATTCTTCTCAGAGACAGCCACACAGTCTAATGCCTTTGGGTAGTCAATGAAACACAGATAGACATACCTCTGATGCTCTCTGTTTTCAGTAAAGATCCATTTCACATTAACTATAATATCCCTAGTTCCATGGCCTCTTCTAAACCCAGCCAGCACTTCAGGCAGTTGTCTGTTGACGTGCTGTTCTCGTTGTTTTTGGATGATCTTCAGCAGAATCTTGCTTGCATGTGATATCAATGATAGTGTTCAATAATTTCCATACTTTGTTGGATTACCTTTCTTTGGAATGGGAATAAATATAGATCTTTTCCAGTCAGTTGGCCAGGTGGTTGTCCCTCCAGATTTCTTGGCACACCTTGGTGAGCATGTCATAGATGACTCTTCAGCAGATTTTCAAAGGCAGTAAGTCACCTAGGAGGAGATTGCCTATAAGTCTCCTTCAGAGCAGCTGGAAGATTTCACTCGGTGCTTTTGGGAATGCAGGGACAACTACTTACCACTAGGTCACCAGTCTTTCTCTTCTCTTTACGCACACACACACACACACACGTGTTGTTAAGTGTCGTGGGGTTGACTACAACTCATAGCCACCTATGAACAAAAGATCTGAACCTTATTTTATAACTATTATAATTTCTCTGATATTTATAGAGTTTTCAAAGGCCTGTTGTTTAAGAAGCAGATGCCAGTGATGCTTCCAAGCTGTCTTAATCTGGGAGTTCTGTTAAACACTGTCCACCATGGGTAACAGTTATGGCATTTGACATACCAGTTGCACAACATTCCATATCATAGAAACCCCAAGGTATCTCAGTACACTAAACTGAAAGACCTGTACTGTACCACTTAGAACAATGTGCTTTCCAAATATAATCAACACCAGGCCAGAAGGCCAATAAACTTTTAAATACAAAGGCCCACCTACAACCAGGTCCTGGTTGGCTTAAACAAGAGGCTTCCCATTCACAGCTGATTGTTAGCTAAATCTAGTAAATTCAGGTGGTAAATCATCTCATAAACGACTGTGAACAAAAACAACCAAACAATTTACATCTGACTTTCAACTAAAACAAGAGAACCTACTCTCCAAACTCAACTGCTTCACACATGAACCTCCAAACCAGAAACTTAGTCAGGGCCTCACCAACCTTGAAATACAAAGCCCACCCACCAGGTCCTGAATGACTTAAACAAGAGGCTCCCAGCCCACAGCTAATTGTTAGCTAAGTCTAGGTGACCAATCAGCTCAGATATGATTGTGAACTAAATAAAAATGACCAAACAGTTCATATCTGACTTTCAACTAAATCAAGAGAACCTACCCTTCAGAACCCAACTCCTTACATGAGATATAGAAATATCTATATCTATATCTAGATAGATATAGATATAGATATAGATACAGATACAGATACAGATACAGATACAGATAT
>NW_006399826.1:9508037-9527724 GCF_000299155.1 Elephantulus edwardii
AGTAGAGGGACAGCGCAGGGGGGAAGACCCTCTATGAGGTGGATTGATTCAGTGACTGGGGTAATTGGGATGGGTGTGTCAGAGGCAATGCAATTGGCACAGGATAGAGCAGGGTTTAGGGCTGTTGTACATAGGGTCGCTATAAGTCGCAAGCGACTCAAAGGCACATAACAACAACAACAACAATATATTAGGCTTGGGAAGTACAGTCATAATGGCTACATTTGATATTACTAAAATAGAAAGAAATATAAAGTTGATTTTGGCCTGAGATAAAAGGTAGAGCCTTAAGGCTATATGCATATGAATGAGAAAAGAATGAATGCCCTTATCTGGAGATGAAGCAGAGAATTCCTTGAAAAGTGTATATGTTAAAGTTTTTTGTTGTATTAACTTTGTGAATATTATAGTTTCTTTTTCTTCCAAATAACAATGTCAAAATATATTGAAAATTATTAAGATTCTTCTTGATTTAAGTGTATAGGATATTTATGTTTCTTTATGCAGTAATGTTAAGATATATTGTAAAATAAAAAAGAATACCAGATATTGTAGACTTAGAAAGCGTGCAATTCCTTCCTTCAGCTTGTTACCAATTCATGTTTAGCCTAGTGAAGGAGTAAGCCCACTTAGTATTCTCAGGAGGTTTACTTTTGAGTGGATTTCTAAACCTTTAGACTTTTTGACTTTTTAAGACATATGTTTTGGCTTCTGAAGCAGGGAAAAGTTCATGGCATTAAAGCTTCCTTTATAGGACTTGAACTTACAAAAGCTGGTAAGTATGCTCACTCATAGTGACCGCTTGGACAGTGGAAGTAGGAGCCATGCAACAATGACGAGACAAACTGAATTTGGGTATAGTCCTTCGGCACTATTTACTTAGGTTGCACAGATCTATGGAGAAGAACGTAAGTGTTGCTGGATTCCTTGAGAAGCAGGGAGTCATGATGAGGACCTTGTCTTATTGACTTGGTCCTACATAGGGATTTAGGCTGAATGAAGAAACTAATGGGTCAGGAACACAAGAAGAAGCATGGAATCCTTTATTTTCAGCTGATACCCATTTGGACCTAGCTACTGATGACTGGAGATGAATTGATCAGAACCCAAGAAGATTAAGGTAAAATGTTTTATGGTGTGAGCTAATGTTGATTGCTGCAACCCCAGGGATTGCTCTTGACTAGACTTTGCTTATGGATGAAAATGTTAATTTCTATCATTGGAACAGAAGATTCTTCACAGCAAGGAACATGCACAATCTGTTCAATATTTTTGGTATGTTCAATACTCTTCTCCAGCACAATTCAAAGGCATCGATTCTTCTTCTGTCATCCTTCTTCTGTTCAGCTCTCAGATGCATAGCAAATGATTGAGAAAACCTTAGCCTGAAATGTAATCATTGTACAAAGTTCATTTACTAGGTGACCAGCATCTTTTCTCTCACCAACACTATACATTCAGACTATCAGAAAATGCATTCAGAAATATTTAGTGAACACTTACTATGTTTCAAACAGTGTGCATCAAAGAAAACAAAGAAAAGGTCCTGCTCTCCTTGCACTTATTTAACTCATTGGATAGTGGATTTAAGATAGTAAATAATATGTAACCAAGAATAGAATATTCTTTAAATAAATTCTTTCTTAACTACCATTTAGGAAAATGCTTATGTTCAATGTTAGTCACTTAATCAAGGAAAGTGAGTGGTGGACAAACTAATTCCCCAAGAAGATGCCTCAGAGTCACTGTCATTGGTCAAGTTTTGGAAAAATCACAAAAAGAAAGAGCATATGTGTGGTTAAATTACAAGAAAATTTTATTGTAATTAAAAACCTAATATTTTTATTTAATGTTTAATTTGTTCATGGTTTTACTCAACTTGAAAGCACCTAAGAACAACGATAACAACAATGGGGTAGATGAGTGGCTTGCCGAATTTAACTGATAATAGTTGTTGTTGTTATGTGCCATTGAGTCACCTGTGACTTATAGAAATGGGATAAATGTAACTGAACTTATAAGGTACATTCATGTGACATCACTATTGTTTGTTTACAAAGCAATGAAAATGTCAATTATACTGGCCAGAAGAGTCCCCCAAATATATTATAAGAAAGAGTTGATGTCAGCTCTTAAGAAATGATGACATCTTGAATGGTTTTAGATGTGGGGGAGAGGGCGATTACTCAGTGGATGAGAGAAGAAATAAGAAAATCTGAGTGAATACCTGTTTTTACAGAAGGAAAGAAATAACCCAAATAAAATGTTGCTGTGTGTAATCAAGTGACTTATAGCTGACCTACCAGCAAGTTTTCGAAGACAATTAATTGCACAGAAGGAGAATGCCCATCCTTCTCCAGTGGAGCAGCCGGTGGATTTGAACCACATGCCTTTGGTGTTGCAGCACCACTTTTTACCACTGTTACTGTTGTTGTTGCTAAGTGCCATAGAGTCTTAGATTATCCATAGCCACAAGTTGAGCAAAAATCTTGAAGCAAAACTTTCATCTTTTCTCCATTTTCATATAGTTTTCGGAGACAAGCTTTTTTTTTTACACCAGAAAACAAAATACCAGGCTGAGTCATACATAGATGAGTAATACCTTCCTTCCTTCTGAGTAACTGCCTCTGAAAACATGCTGGAGGGTCAGCTTTGGGTCGGTTCCAACTTATCAGTACACAACAATTGTACAAAAGCAGATTCAAATGGCTGTGTGGCTGAGTACTCTCCTCACGTGAGATTTACCGATTCTGAAAACTCATTGGATGGTCTGCTGTGGGTCCATTCTGACTCAACAGCACACAACAACAAGCAGCTTAGTATATAGCATGTTGCACTACTAACAAAAAGGTCAATGGTTTGAATTCAGCAGCAGGTCTGAGGAAGAAAGACAGGTAGTCTCCTCCGGTAAAGGTTTACAGCCTCAGGAATCCAACGGGGAGTCTCTGTGAGCTGGAATCAGCTTGACAGCAGAGGAATATCTGATCTATTTTGTGGCCTGAGTGACTCTGTGGAAGTATGGGGTGGACGTAAAAGATCTCTAAGAACTTTCTAATCTTTCACTTGTATTTTTACAAGATTTTCTCTTGTGTGTATCTTCTATACTTCTCCACTTCCATATGCTTCCCTACTGTTGACCACTGTCTCGCTTTGGCTTCTGTCTTCTGTGTTTATTTGGGGGTGCATGTATATATGAGTATTAATTATTATTTTTATTTCCAATATACTTTCAATATTTACCCTTCTACTTTAAGAATTCTTAAATGATTATATGTTGTACATCTATTACATATTCTGGACCTCTTCTTAGAATAATCTTTTATAGAGCCCTGTGGACAAGAATACATTTACTATCTAGTGGATCTGATAAAATATACTGGATGTCATAAAAAGATCAATTATACCAAAAATAGTCATCAAAAATAGTTAACAAGTGTGCAGTACAACAATTTATATGTTTGTTCATTAATCCATTATAAGATTTAGTGACCAGTTGGGCAATTGTCGCACTGTGATTATGGACATTGGTATTAAAGAAAGGTGGGCATTAACAGAGCCTGTGGAAGAAAGATGTAGGGTTCAGCTTCCATAAAGAGTTACTACCTGGGAAACTTTGTGAAGCATTTCTACTCTGTCCTATAGGTTCAATTTGATTAAGATTTGACTCAGTAACCATGTATTTCACTTACTCAGGGTTTACTGACCAATTTTATAACCAAACTCAGGTGGTATGGTGCATTTGCAGTGCATATTGTGCTATGAATCTATGGTCAATGGTTTGAATCTAGGAGCTACTCTGCTGGACAAAGGTGAATAATCTTTCATTAAGATTTACTGTCTCAGAAACGGACTTGGAAGAGTGTATTCTATTTCCTTTAGAGTGATTAATGTACACGATATTTTGAGTAGTTCTCAATGAGAATAATGCAATTTGAAAAGACGTGATTTCTGTGATTTATAACTCAAGCCACTGCTAATTAAGTGGTGAGTTTTGCTTTAATTAATAATTAAAATATTAAAATGAGTTAGAGAGGGAAAATTTGATGAGAAAAATTTTTCCCCATTGAATTAATTGACCTAGACTTTTTTCTGTTTTATCTATCTAAAGGCATTTATCTATATTTTGTCTATGCAAAGACATTTTATTGTGTGGATCATAACAAATTGTGGATAACATTGTAAATAATAGGAATCTCAGACCTTTATCTGTGCTCATATGAAAACTATACCTAGACCAAGAACTAAAGATCCAAACAGAATTAGGGGACACTTCACAATTTAAGATCAGAAGACATGTGTGTCATAGTTATATCATCTCTCCATGTGTATCCAATCTGTATGTGAGCACATAATTCAAGAAACTGGACTATATGAAGAAGAATGTGGCATCAGGATCTGAGGAAGACTAATCAACAACCTACATTATGCAAAATAACACAATTTTCCTTGCAGAAAATGATTAAGACTTGAACTTAAACACTACTTGGTCCTGTGTCATATTCAAAATATCTGCTGTATCTGAGCCTATTTTTGCAGTTGCTGTGCCAATTCATATTGGTGAATGTCATTTTTTTTATATTTTAATTGTGATTTTAGTGAAAGTTTACATAAAAGTTGCATTTTCATTCATTCATTGGAGCATGTTTTCTGCCTTCCCCCTCTCCCAGTTCATTCTCTTTCATCTTTAATATCTATTCATTGTTACACAATTTCCTCCTCTCTTCACCTCTCTGTCCACTTTGCTAAGCACCTCTTATTCTGGACTATTGCCATACATATAATGCCTAATCATATATTTCTTTAAAACAATTTTTCATATGTTACAATGAAGTGTTCATTATCTATCTACTCTTTTCCAGTCCTCCCCCATCTCCCCTGTCAGTCCTGCTTTATAATAGTGGTGTTATGCAGTATTTGTCATTTGGTGGCTGAGATATCTCATTCAGCATAATTTCCTCTATGATCACCCAAGTTGTGTAATGTTTTATAAGTTCTTTTTTTCAGTGCTGTGTAGTATTTCATTGACTGAATGTTCCATGGTTTTTCTAACCATTTGTCTGTTGATGGGCATTTGTGTTGCTTCCATCTCTTTGTTATTGTGAAAAGTGCAGCAGTAAACATGATTGGGCTTGCATCTGTTTGGGTGGTGGCTCTGGTTTCTTTAGAGTATATTCCCAGTATTTGAATTGCTGGGTCAAATTGTATTTTTATTTTCAACTTTTTGTCATTCTCTTTTTCACTGGACATCTACTTTCTGACAACATTCTTCTCAAGGGCTAGTCTCTTCTGATGACTTATTCAAAGTATACAATTGAAATATAACCATCTTTGCTTTTAAACAACATTCTCACTTCAGTTCTTTTATTTTTTAAATTTATTTTTAAAATTTTATTCCTTTGTGTGTGTGTACCATCAAATCAGATCTGACTGGTACAGGAGGAGATTGTCCCTCCTTCTCCAGAAGAGCATCTGGTGGATTAGAACCGTGTACCTCTGGGATTGCTTCACTTCAGTTCTTGCAAGACAGTTTTGTTTTGTTTTGGGGATATTTTTGTAGTCTGTCTTGAATATCTTCAGTATTTTTCCCCAAAACCATAATTTGAATACATCAACTCTTTCTCAGATTTTCTTATTCATTACACAGTTTTTATATGTATCGAAGGCTGAAAATATCATGACTTGGCTTAATCCTCAAAGTGACATCTTTGTAATTTAATCTTTTAAATAAATATCACCCTAAATTTTAGCTAGTTGCAGGGGAATATGGCATCAAAACTGGAACAAGATTTATTAATAACCTGTGATATGTATAATCTTACCTGCTCAAAGTGAAAGTCTTGAAGCACTTACTGATGAAGATCAAAGACTATAGCCTTCAGTATGGATTACATCTCAGCATGAAATAGAAATTAGTCACGATTTGACCTATAAGCAATATCATAATAATTGAGAAAATATTTGAAGATACCAATGATTTTGTTTTAATTATACCCATAATTACCCAAGGAAGTAGCAATCAAGAAATCAAATCTGGTAAAATATTCCTTTTCAATGTGATATAAAACACAAATATGATTTTGAGGACTAAAATGTGCCTCACCAAAGACATGCTGTTTTCACTCACTTTATGTGAAAATTTGGACAATTACTAAGGGAAATGCGGAAAGAATAAGAGAAAATGATGGCTTTGAATTTTGGTGTTGACATAGACTTCTGGAAAGACTAAATCTGTCTTGGAGAAGTATAGTCAAAATGTTGGTTAAAAGGGGGAATGTTTAGGCTTTGTTTCACAAACATTGGGCAGGTTATTAGGCTGGACCAGTCCTTGGAGAAGGACATCATGTGTGGTGACCGAGAACATCAACAAAGAAGAGAAAGACCCTCACTTTGATGACTTGATATAATAGCTTCAGGAAAAGGCTCAAATCCAGCAATAATTGCAACAGTAGTGGGCACTGGCTTATTAAGTTGTATATAGTATTTTTATAAGTCAGAACCATCTTGACAGCATCTAACAACACACTATCAATCCTTCTTAAGAGAACAAATGCGCTATCATGAGCCATCCAGGTTCTCTAAGAACCCAACTCTAGAGGCTGCACATCCCTCCCACAATCACAGAAGTAGAAAAAAGGGAAAGAGAAGTTAAACAGGTCATTGCGGTCTTTTAAGACTGATTCAAGCTTAAAAGTGCATTGTGGGTGAAGATGAGAGGCAAGAGAAATAAAGAAAATTAAATGTTAACTGATAATTGTAATAATGCATAGAGAGGCTGAGTTCACCTTGAGACCTCTACCTTCAGCACTATGTCTAGCATTTTCCAAGCAAGAATAGTAGTTGAAAACATCTGTGTAGCTACTGTGTATAATTAAAGAAAAAAAATAAAATAAAACTTCCCTTTTATATTGCAGGCCCAGAGATGAAACATTTGGATAAAAATAACCTAATAGCTAACGAAATCAAGGTGTACTAGCTCTTAGAGCAAGTTTCCTCCAATCTTAGACCAAGTTCCACCCAAGTCCAGAGAGGCATAGCTGAGCGGGAGAAGAGTATGGTGTTACAGGAGCCAGATACAACATGGACCAGGAAGTCATGGGAGGGTGTTGGAGACAGCTTGGCTTGTTTTACAGTTCTCTTGTAAGCCAGCTTAGTCCCTTGAGCATCTGCTGCTCAAAAAACCATTTATGTTGCAGAGCTAGAAGGAAGTCTGCAATCCCACATGTTGGAGTCAGTTATATGTAGGTGTTTTCTTTTCCCTTCTTGGCAGAAGCCACATAAAAACGGCTGCCAGTATGATTGTTGAGACATGGCTATGGGACATCCCATGACTCGAGCAGTGCCTCAGGGCTTGGACTATGCCCAGCTTGTAACTTAGACTCAAAACACCTAGGGCTTCCTATTCACTGAAGAAGAATCTCTGCTTGAGCTGAATATGTTACTTTTGTGCTAACATTTTGTTAAATTTCTCTCTTTTTTTCCTCCTTTTTCCATATACATGTTGGAAGACTCATTACCGGATATATCATATTTATTTTTCATGAAAAGGGAGCTTTAGTGACATAGCCTATAAAGAGTTACACTGCTAGCTCAGAGGCTGTGTGAATCTGGAAGTTCAAATCCAGAAGCCCACTCCTTGGGAGAAAGATGAGCAGTCTCATCCCGTATAACTTACAGCCTTGCAAACATGCTGAAGTGTCAGCTATGAGTGAAAACCAACCAACTGGCAGAGAATTTGAATTTTACCTGAAATGGACAGCAAAAGTCTCATATTTTCTAAGGATCAGAAGTTTTAAATCTGTTTCTTAAATATTTCCATTCGAAAGTTCATCTCTTTCTTTAGCACTTTGGTGTGGTCCCTGACAAAAGAGTTCCTCAGTGTAATTCATCTTTTGACTTCCTGACTGCTGGTCCAATGAGTGTTGACTGTGGAGCTGAGCAAGGGGACATTGTTAACAACCTTACTCTCTTCTCCATCTATCATGATGCTGCCAGTTGGCTCAGTGGTGAGAGAACTTTTGCCTTCTTGTGATTTAGATTGAATGCATGTTGAAGTCTATAGTCCTTGACCTTCTGCAGCAAATGCTTCTGGTCCTCCCCAATTTCAGCAAGCTAGGTTGTGTCATCTACTTAATGCATGCTGTTGACGAGTCTTCCTCCAGTCCTGATGCCACGTTTCTCCTCATAAAGTCCAGCCCTATGAATGACCTGTTCTACATACATACTGAGAAGATACGAACATATTGAAAAGTCCCTGGAGCTCTTCTTTCCTGATTTTAAAGCACACAGTTTCTCCTTGCTCTGTTCTGAGGACTGTTTCCTGGTTCAAGTACAGGTTTTTCATGAGCACAGGCAAGTGTTCTGGGGTTCCTCATCTCAAAGTCAGTCTCAAGGAGACTATGGTTCACTGGATTCCGGCCATTGTCTTTGCATTGACTTGTTATTCATGAGAGAGCTGGACAATGACTAAGAATTACAGAGGAAGAATCACTGCTTTTGAGTCGTGTCCTGGAGAATATTGAACATACCTTGGACTACCAAGAGAACAAACAGGTCTGAAACCAGGCTGCTTTTTGGAGACACGGGTTTTGATATTCTGTCTCACAAACTTTGGGCATGCGGCCAGGAAGGACCAGATCTTGGAGAATGACATCATGTTCAGACAGATGGAAGGACAGCAGTGCAGGAGAGGAAGACTCCAGATCAGATGGATTGACACAGTCAACAGGTTAATGGGAGCAGGTGTGTCAGAGACAGTGAGACTGGCCCAGGATAGGGCAGGTTTCAGAGCTTCTATACATAGGTTCACTATGAGTTATGGTCAACTCAATGATACATCACAAGAACAACAGCAACGTTCATGTCGCACATACACAAAATTCTTCTTTATTTTTACCAATTAATTTCCCCCTAATACGGTGTTTGTAGGCATTTATATTCACAGATTCAAGCGTATTTATTAATTCATGTATAAGTGGGACACAGGAGGAAATAAAATATGCAACAAATGCAGCAAAGCTATTTGCTGAGAATTAAAGAAGACATCACACTTTGAAAAGTAGAGGGTGAGTTAAGGAGAGAAAGACTGTAAACAAGATGAAGAAACACAGTGACAGAAACAAGCTTAAGCACTGCAGAGATTTTGAGAGTGGTTGTGATCAAACAGATTTTTGTGTTGCTTAACAAAAGGTCACTGTGAGTCAGAACTAACTACAAGGCACTTAACAACAATGAACGGCAACAACATGTTTGAGTAGAAATGAGCACACATTATGCACCTTAGCCTTAACGTGGAGATGCCTAGTTTTAAGAGAAACATGATATATTAAACTGATTATATATTAAACTGAGTGCATTTTCTTGATAGAGAAGAGAAAAACACATCGAGTCTTAGTAAATAACATGGAGATGAAGGGACAGACTTGTGTAGTTGTGTGAATTGAAAAGTGGACTTCTTTGGTGTAGTTAAGAGTTTGGGACTTTTGGTCCTAACTTTTGCTAAGAAGTGGTAAGGGACCTAAGGTAAGAGGGACGTAATGATGAGACTGGGATTAAAATCTTGGGATCATTTTTTCTTTGTTCCCTTGTTCCATATCACAGTAAGTTACTTCTGACTTAGGTGATTTTTCAATGCAACTTTCCCCAAAAAATGAAACATGAAAGTGTAACTCGGTTCCAGTCTACTGTGGTTCACAAAGAATGCATTTAACTTTGATCGGAAGCAGAAATGAGCAAAATATTGCATTATAGATCTTTCTTCTTTCTAATATTAATTGTAGTCAGACTTCAAATAATAACATTCTGGTTTGACTTCTACTGAGAAACTGCATTTCCAATATAAATCTATGAAGATATCTTTAAGAATTACCCAGAGATTTTGATAAAACATAAATTTTGATTCAGTATAACTGGGATAGAAGGACAAATTCATAGTAGACAGGTGAATTGAAATAAAATGGTCCAAAGATCTAAATGATAAATGAAATTCTGAATCACACACACACACACACACACACACACATGCACACAGAGTGCTTGATCTCAGTTAACATGTCTGGGCAATAGATTAGCTAACTTGAAATTGAAGGTTCTGAAAGACTGAAGAAGGACAATGGAAAGTACACCATGATATCAGTATTCTATTAAAAAGCTACTTACCGACATGATAGATTCCCTGGTGGTGACAGGATCAGACTCAAGTCTCCTGCCATAGAGAAGGAGTCAAGTGATTTTTTGTCTTTGGTAAGCAAAGGTGATATGTTGTTAGAGTTCTAGATCCCCAAGGTCAACCTAACCAGTATTATATGTCAGGGATTTAGCAAGCTAAAGTGATATAGCAACAAGCATTGGTCTGAAAGAACTAGATTGCTTCATCCACCTAATTATATTCTTTGTGTATCTGTGAGATTATGTCCTATCTGAGAAACCAGTTTCTACCAAGTCTGTTCCAACCAATGGTAACTCCATGTGTGTTAGAGTAGAATTATATTCTTGCAATTTTTATTTAAAATATTTTAATTGAGATTTATGTGAAAGTTTACAAAGCATAAAATGTTTTTATTCTTTGTCAACCACTAAACCATACCTATTTTGTTCCATGTCATTACTAACTATAATACACGCAATGTATGCTCATCCATTTATTCCACATTCTTGTTCCCTACATCCATTCCGATAAAGCATTCCTTGTCTATCCATTATATTTCTACTTTGCACTCTCACTCCCTAGTAACCATATTAGATTGATTCTCTATGTAAACCTTTCTCACAATTTAATAGCAGCGATCTTACACAGTATTTGTCTTTTCATGACTCACTTATTTAACATTATGTCTTCTAGACTCATCTATGTTGTATAGTGTTCCATAAATTTGTCATTGTTTTTTAATATTGGAATGAAATGTACCATATTTTATTCATTTGTTCACCCATGGACACTTGGGTTGTTTCCATCTCTTTATTAACTGTGAATATTGCTTTAATAAACATGTACATACATATATCTGTTTGAGTCATAGCTCTTGTTTCTTTAGAATATATGCCTTGTAGAAGAATAGCCTAACGAAATGGTACTTCTATTTGCAATGTTTTAGGAACATGTCAAACTGCCTCCTGTAGTTTGTGCCATTTTACATCCCTGTTAGTGGTGTATGAGAGTTCAAATCTCATTTCACCTTTGACAGTGTATGTTATTTGCTACCCTGTTGATTCTCGACCATGTTTATGAGATGATATATCATTGTAGTTTTGATTTGTATTTCTCATAGCTAGTGAACTTGGATATTTTTCCCATGTGTTTGTTGGTCAACGATTATAATTTCAGACATAGATTAAAAGATCTTTCTTTCAAGTTAGCTCTATGATTCAAGTCTCAATTGTTATTGTCGGTGTTGTTGTTGTTGTTGTTATGTGCCAATGAGTCACCTGTGATCTATAGCAACCCTATGTACAGCATCTCTGAACCCTGTCCTGTCCTGAGCCAGTCTCCCTAATTCTGACACATCAATCCCCATTGCCCCAGTTACTGTATCAATCTATTCTCGTCCATAGTTGTCTTCTCCTGCTCTGAATTGTCCCTCCACTTCTGATCATGATGTCCTTCTTCAAGGACTGATCTCTCCTGGCCAGGTGCCCAAAGTAAATGAGATGGAGCTTCAAACTCTTAGCCTCCAAGGAGAAACTTGGTCTTATCCTCTCCAAAAACAGACTTATTTGTTTCTTAGCAGTCCATGGTATGTTCTAGATTCTTCTCCAGCACCACAGTTTGAAGACATTGACTCTTCTTCTCTCATCCTTAGTCACTGTCTGGCTCTCTAAAGCATAGCAAGTAATTACAAAGACAATGGCCTGGATTAGGTGCACCTTCATCTCTAGACTGACATCGTCACTTTTCAGTACTCTGGAAAGCTTGCTAAAAGCAGATTTTTTCCAGTGCAACTTGTCTTTTGATTTTCTGACAACTGGTGCTAAGAGTGTTGACTGTGGAACCAAGCAAGCTGTAATTGTTAATAACCTCAATCTCTTCTCCATCTGTCATGGTGTTGTCAATTGGCCCAGTGGTGAGAATTTTTGTCTTCTTGATGTTGAGCTTCAAATCATTTTGAAACTACAGTCCTTCACCTTCTTCAGCAAGTGCTTCAAGTCTTCTTCAGTTTCAGCAAGCAAGGTTGTGTTATATGCATATTGTAGGTTGTTGATGAGTCTTCCTCCAATCTTAATGCCATATTCAAATCTCAGTTAAAAAAGAAAATAATATTAACGGTCTTTCACTGTCAAGGAATTTTTTGAAAATTCTTATGTCCTTAGCCCAATATAAGAATCCTTCATTGTCAATACTTCTCATGTTAGTCATTTATTTACTACTTCCCTGTTGTTGTTGTTGGTTTTGCCTTTGAGGGGGAACTGACACATAGCTGACCCTCCAGTGGATTTTAACAGCAGAAAATCACACAGAAGAAAATTGTCCATCCTTCTGTGGAGCAGCTAGTGGATTTGAACTGTGTGCCCTTGAGATTGCAATGCTACTTCTTACCACAGTTTAATTCCTTGGTCATGGTGAAATTCCCATTGATTCCTTTTTTAAATCTGAATTTCTGTACCCTCTCTATTGGTTTACTTATATTTCCTTTCATTGTACTGTGCATCTATATTTAACCTCTCAGAACTTAGCACTATCTTCCAAGGCAATGGTACGTTCTTTACGTGTGATGTGTAATCAGCCATACTCCAGTTTATTTAAAACTAATTATCCAAAATAAAAATGTTTATTCTGAACATTACTTACATTGTGCTAATTCATTTAAAAATAAAGGAGAGACAAAATGACAACATGGAAAGGGAAATGTCTTTGGAGTAGAATCCCATTTCCAATTTGAACTCTGAATCCATGATTTCAATATTTCATCTGAAAATAGGGACACAAAACCTCAGGATATTTTTGTAATAAATGCACTACATAAAGTACTTAGCATGAAGTAAATGTAGTCTCCCTTCAAATGCAGTATCAAAGTTTGCTCTACATATTATAAATGGGCATTGCTTTAGACTATTATTTCTCATGCATCTTATCTTTCAAATAATATTTCTAGTGTCTCAAGGCTGATAAAATGTCTCTTATTTTACATAAACATGGTAGCTAGTTCACAATTGGTTCTAATTAATTATTATTAATATATAAATATAAAGAGTTCAAGAATCACTTCTTCACAAACAAAACCATGTACTTGATGTTTTCACTTATTCTCTGTTTATGAAATACAAGTCAAGCTATCTCAAATCAAGCTTGCTTTCTTTTTCTCTCAAAGCCCTTATCTTACTGTCCATAATTTAAGGGTAAAATAATTTCTTAGCCCAAATCCAATATCCCTGTTGCTGAATCGTGATTGCGAGAGATTTAATTGGAGTAACCAGATGGCCAAATCAAGGTGTGATGGAGAGATTTGGGAAAGTCCTGTTAAGAATTCAGTTAAGGCCCTTCAAATTAGTCTGCTAATTTTTGGGAAATCCTCAGGAAATAACTTTGTATATGTTTTCCCCTTACCTCTCTAACATTCTAAAGACCATCTCAATATTGGGTCAGATTATGTGATATTAAGATATTAAGAGATCTGTAAAAGCCATGCTAATTTAAGCTGTAACATTTTGAGTTGCAAATGACCCACACCAGTAAATCTTCTAAATCTATGCCTGTGTGACTCATCAACTCCTTGGAAATCAGGATAGGAATTGCTCAGTTTAGAAATTAATTCCATGAAGTGTAACAATATGTTTAGACAGAATTTTTAATAGCATTATATGACTGAGAGGGGGAGTCAAAAGGCTCTAAAATCACCAGGCTCTTTTCTTTGTCAACATGTAAACCTTTTTTTAAGAGTAGTTCAACATGATGATAGATGGAGAAATGATTGAAACCATCAATGGTTTCATCTTGCTTGGAGAAATAGTCAACTTCGTTGACACCAGCATTCGGGAACTCAAGAGATGCACTGCTCTGGGCATGTCCATTGTCAAGGACCTCTCTAAAATGCTGAAGAGCAATCATGTCAGTTTAAAGACTGAAGTGCACCTGATGCCGTGGTCTTCTCCAAACACTGGCTATATATCAAAGAGCTGTACGATAAATAAGAATCCTGGATGTATTAATGACTTTGAGTTCTGGTATTGGAGAAAAGTACTGAATGCCATTTGTTCCGACAAAAAAAAACAAAGTTATGTTTTGGAAAAAATGCAGGCAGAGTACTCCTTGGAAACAAAGATGGTGAAGTTTCTTCTTTCATACTTTGGGCATGTAGCTAGGTGAGGCTTATTCTCAGAAAGCAACACTATGCTTGGAAAAACAGAAGATCAGCAATGAAGAAGAGACCCGCAATGAGATGGATTGGCATTGTGACTTCAGCATTGGGCTCTTGTGTGTCAGAGATAAAGAGGATGGTACAGGATAGGGCAGCATGCAGATAGATTGTTCATAAGGTCATTCTGAGCAATACTAACAAAAACAACAATACCTTCTAATGGATCATTTGCTGGCATAGTGGGTAGGAAGGTGCACTGCCAACACAAAAGCAGACAGTTCAGATTCACCAGTATCTCTGTAGAAGAAAAATGGACACTCTCATTCTGTGTAATTTTTATCCTGTAGAAAACCTGCTGAAGGGTCAGTAATGAGTCAGTTCTGGTTCTATGGTAATGAATTGACTTTGAGAACATGTTGTCTCCCATCCTTGGCTTATTGCATTTTATTCTGTGATCTTGATAGCTTTATATTGTTATTCTTATTATATTGTTGCTATTATGTGCCATTACTGTGTACAGGAGCTCTGAACCCTGCTCTATCCTGAGCCAACCTTATTTTTTCTGTCACACATACCCCCCACAGCCCCTGTCACTGAATCAATCCATCTCATTGAGGATCTTCCTCTCTTGCTCTGTGCCTTCACCCTCCCAAGCCTGATGTCCCTCTCCAAGGATTGGTACTTTTTTGCAGCAAGCCAAAAGTATGCCAGATGGAGCTTCAGAATCCTTACCTCCAAGAAGCAGCCTGATCTCGCTCTCTCTAGGACAAACCTGTTTGTTCTCCTGGCAGTCCATGGTATAGTCAATACTCTTCACCAGCACCACAGCTCAAAGTTATCAATTCTCCTTCTATCATCCCTAGTTGCTTCTGTGATTAATACCATATAATATTATTGACTGGTGAAGACAAAAAATGTGCATAGTTGCCTTAAATACATTCTATAGTCTAACTTAATATTAAAGGCTTATTGCAGTGGGATCCCAATATTTTATCTGTCTCATTCATTCAGTATTTAACTGGCATTTATTTTACCCCACCACATTTTGAAGTATCTAGTAAATAACACACAGAACAAATTAGATGTAAACCTGATCTCAAGTTGCTTAATCTTCAGTGGAGGAGACAGGGATGTATATTTACTCAAGTGATTTAAATATAATGTAAAGGCAAACAGACTCATGAGAACTTAAAAATAGGTGCTTACGGGAGTCAGGAGAAGGATGAACAATCTCCTGTGTGATTAACTGCTTCTGAAAACCCACTGGAGGATCAACTATGAGTTGGTTCTGACTTGACAGCACACAAACAACAACAAATGGAGTCTCAGCTTATTAGTGAGATTTGAGTTGAAATATCAGCCAACATGAATTCTTAAGTAAGCGTAGACAATAAGTAAGGCTTAACTGACAAATCTTTCATCCAAAGACATACATGCAAAGAGGGAAAAAATCGCAAGCCATTGTCTATTTGAGAAATCTAGCAATCACAGTATATCTCAATCTATGTGATTTTTAAAAAATTTGTAACATCTTCATCCATGGAGTGGAATACATACCCTAATCTTTCAATGAGATGGCATTGTTTTGGTTGCTCCAGTCAACAGAGTAAAGAAGGGATGGTACATGACTTTTGAAATGATGCCATGGAAAAAAAGTTTAGTTTCTGCTTGGCTCTTTTTGTGAGATATTGTTCACCAGAATCTTACCACCATGCTTTGAGAAAGTCAAACAATAACACAAGAAATATTGTTCTGATCAGGCCAGTTGCAGGGGATCAGAAAGGACTTAGATAGTGTGGACCCCCCTCTTCTCTCCTAAAAAGGTGAGTATCCCAACCAGGGGAGCTTTCCCACCAGCTTCTGAAGACCAGAGAGTCCCTGGTTAAAAAGACATGATTCTTGAAAAATTAGTGGGTCAGTAAAAGAGATTGAAACTGCCAATGAAATAGAATGACACAGTGACATTAGCAGTAGTAGGCTTAAGCATGGCAGAGATGTGAAATACGGTGCTGGAAAAAGTAATATTATTATTTTTTAATTTCCATTTATTCATTGTTACACTTTTCTCCCTGCCTACGCCCCCTCCAGTTTGTTCTTCTCTATGAAAAGTAAAAGAAAAATTCTTTCATTGTTATATAATCCCTCCCCCAAGTTCACTCCACTATGCAGCCTTCATTCTAGACTCCTATCATGACAATAATACCGAATCATATCTCCCTTTTAAACAGTTCTCTCTCTCAGCTGTTTCAATACAGAATACATAATTTACCCCATCTTTCTCAGTCTCTCCCCAACCTCGGTGTCAGTCCTGTTTTACAACAGTGGCACTCACTATGCAGTATTTGTCCTTTTGTGTCTGAGGTATTTCATTTAGCATAATGTCCTCCAGGGTCACCCATTTTGGATAATATTTTATTAATTCCTTGCTTTTCAATGCAGCATAATATTCCATTGTGTGAATATACCATAGCTTTTCTATCCATTTGTTTGTAGATGGGCAACAAGATTTTTTCCAACTCTTTGCTATTTTGAACAAAGCGTCGATAAACATGGGTGTGCATATATCTGCTTGAGTGGTAGTTATGGGTTCTCTGGAGAATATTCCCAGTAGTGGAATTGCTATATCAAATGATATTTCTATTTCCAACTTTTTTGAGAAAGCGCCATACTGCTTTCCATAGTGGCTGTACCATTTCACACTTCCACCAACAGTGAGTGAATAAGGGTTCCAGTTCTTCATAGAGTCACCAAGGGTCTAAGTCTACTTGATAGTATCTACCAACAAAATAACATAGAAGGCAGTTACAATAAAGCAACTGTATTTCTCCAGAGTGAGGGATCAAAAAATACAGGGAAGAATATATAATTACATTTCAAATATAGTCTTACATATCATATATAATATTTTCTGCAATATCCCACTAGTTAAAAAAATCTATTTTATTCAAAGTGGTAAAGGACTACACACAGAAAAAAAATAAACAAAAATAAACAAACAAAACAACACACAACAGATTGTATTGTCATCATAGCTGCCATGATAGCAGAAAACATGATCTAAAGAGTTGTGTGGTCATTTGGGTGAAATAAAATGTTTCAGTGTAATCGCATTGTCTCTCCCATTCAAAATGATGTACCCAATTTCTTCAACTATATCATGCCTCCTGACTGCTGGTACCAAAGATGTTAATTGTGGATTCAAGTAAGTTGAAGTTTTTGACAATTTCAATCTTTTCTCCATCTATAATGATGTTGACTATAGGTTTTGTGGTGAAATGTTAATTTCCTTGGTATTGAGAATCAATTCATATTGAAATCTGCATTGTTTCATATCAGTTTGCGGAATAAGGTGTGCCTGATCCAGGCGATGTTTTGTTTTGTATTTTAAATCATCTGTTACGCATTTAAGAGCTGAACAATGAATAAGGATGACAAAAGTACTGATGCCTTTGAGTTTCGAGTGGAGAAGACTACTGACTATCTCATGGACTACAAAACGAACAGATGTGTTTTAGAAAAGGTACAACCAGAATGCTCCTTTGAGGCAGAAGTTTTAAAGCTTCACTTCACATACTTCAGGATTGTTGCTAGGAGAGGTTATTCCTTGGAGAGAGATATCGTGATTAGAAAGGCAGAGATTGTTAAAAGAGAGGAAGCTCCTCAACCAGGGGGATTGACACAGTGACTGCTGCAATAGGCTTTAGAGTGTCAGAGGTGAGAAGATGACACATGATTGGACAAGGTTCAGATCCGTTGTTCATAACATTCTATGGGCCGTCCTTGGCTCGACAGAACCTAACAACTAATAATAACAACAACAACAACTTATTATCTACTGATTATACTGAAACATCTATGGCTGATAAAGGGCATTGTTTAGAGAGTTTTTTGAAAGTGCTATTACTTGTCTAAAGAATGCTGTATGTATCTTATTTTGGACAAAGAAAAGTAGTCATGTTACAAAGGGGAATTTTAGTCACACAGTTCCAAAGAGTTCTATTAATTATTCTTTTTTAATTTTAAGCATTTTTCAAACTACGTTTTCAGTCTAAGTAAGAGAAAATTCAGACTATTAAAATTGTGTGCTATTTGAAGTTTTAAAAAATATTAAAAGTCTAATTATGACATTTAGGTTCAAGTACTAACAATGCCATTTAAATTGTTTGGAAATAATTGCAAAAAGATTCTGTAACTCTCTTGTTCTTACTTTTTCATTTCTAAGGTGGTAATAATAATAGAGTATGATCAGAGTTTCTGGGTAAAAGTAACATTTGTACAATTGCGAAATGAAAGGTTTGCCATTATATTTTACCCAGAGTTCCCTAAAAAGACATGTTAATCTGCTTCTGAAAAAATTCACCAATTGAAAATCCTACTTTGCACCCCAGATATCATGACTTTTCAGACCATAGTTTGAACCTTACACACACACACACACACACACACACACACACACACACGCTTCAGTTGGATTAAAGACGATAGATTTAATTTTTAATGACAAATGGTATAGATTTCTCCCTGCTATCCAACAAATGTGTTTAGTTTTAGAGGGGCTTCAAGCCTTTTGTTCATAACATTGCTATGAGTCGTGCTCAACTCGAAGGCAATCATCAACAACAATATCCAACAACAACAACAATAATATCCGAAAACAGACTATTTCTGTGAAAACTTTTGTAATCTGAAATGATGTAAAGAAGTATTGCCACTAATTTATATGGAAATATTTTTTAGTGTTTCTAGTCCTCAAAAATAACTCCATACAATAAAAAAATGATACATCTGAATTAAATTAATATATAGTGCTCAAAGACAGAGTTTCAAAATTATGGTGGCTTTATGCTGATATATGTGGCTACGTTGGAAGGAACATGCAACACCTCTCTATTTCTACTCTGTAATTGCCTCAGTAAAAACCTGTTTCGAGAATTATTAAGATGAGTGAAGTAAAAGATGCTATAGGATAAATAGATCAGCAGATATTATATATACCATCATAATTAATGACGGAACAAAAGGTGAATGAACAATTGACTGGAAAGGATTTTTTTAAAAAACTTACATAGTAACAAGTGGTAAAAAATAAATTAAAAGGTGAGAAACACCGGGAAGTCTTTGTGTAAGACACTTGATTGGTAAATGAGTGCAACTATTAAAACAATTAATTGATTTTCAGTCTTCTATGCTTGCATTCCCCAATGCTTTCCTGTATTCTAAATAGATCAAAGCCAGATTCAGAAGAGACTACGGAGGAAGAGAGATCATTAAAAACATCAGAGGAATCTGAAGAGTACTAGAAAAAGAGAGAGAGGAGAGTAATAGAAAGATGTATGCTTGTATTCATTGATTACAACACATAATGGAAAAAAAATTTGAAGAATGGAAATTCTAGAACA
>NW_006399826.1:9528139-9545287 GCF_000299155.1 Elephantulus edwardii
AAATGCAAACATAGAAGACTGAAAATCAATTAATTGTTTTAGTAGTTGCACTCATTTACCAATCAAGTGTCTTACACAAAAAAGAGATCCAGGTGTTTCTCACTTTTTAATTTATTTTTTACCACTTGTTACTATGTAAGTTTTTTTTAAAAAAAACTTTTCCAGTCAATTGTTCATTCACCTTTTGTTCTGTCATTAATTATAATGGTATAATTATTTAAACCACTTGCCTTTCGATTGATAGCAGTTTCTTAACCACTAAGGAACCAGGACTCTCCGAAGAGTAGTGGAGTGTCAGAAACCTTGATAATTGGCTTTGCTAGTGTTGTGGAGAAGACGTTAACATACTTGGTCTAGGCAAGGACATATGCTCTGACATATCAGAGTTAGGTCTCAAAACTTCACATCAAAATTTTGTAACTCCAGGACAAAGAGAAAATTATCACAGCTTTCTTTATGGCTTAATTTAGCTTCTCCCACCCTACTAGTCCATTTTGACTCCAGATAGATCTTACCCCATGTTTCCATAAATATGTAAAATTTATGCTTATTAATAGTCACTAGAAATGACAACCTTCAATATGGATTATATATCAACATCAAGCAAACAAATGACCTCAACACAGGGCCAATAGACAACATCAGAATAGATGGGGAAGGACTAAAGTTTTCAATTATTTCATCTTCCTTGTATAAATAATCAACACCTTTGGTAACAGCAGTCAGGAGATCAGGGGATGTATTATTATATTGGGCAAGAATGTTGTCAGGGATCTAACTAAAACACTGAAGAACAATATTAGTCCAAAGACCGGATTGAAGCAATGGAATTTCAAATCACTTGCTATGCATTGGAGAGCTGTACAGAAGGACTGATGTCTTTGGGTAGTGGTGTTGAAGAAAAGTACTGTATGTTCCTTGGACTGCCAACAGAACAAAGAGACATGTCTTGGGAAAAGCAGAAGCTGCATGATCCTTGGAGAAAAAGATGGTGAAGCTTCATCTCTCATATTTTGCACATATTGCTAAGAGAGCTATTCCATAGAAAGAGATGCTACGCTGGGAAAGTTGATGGTCAGCAGAAGAGAGGAAGACCTACAACAAGATGGACTGACACAATGACTTTAGCAATGGATTACAGCGTGTCAGAAATTCTGAGGACAGTGTTCAGATCTGCTGTTCATAGGATGCTATGAGTCACCCTTGCCTTGATTGCACCTGAAAACAACAAGAGACAATAGGCATGATTGCTATTCCCAAGACAACTAGTATTTTAAGCTGTATATTTCATTGAAGAATAATTTGTTGATTCTATGGTTTACTGAGACATTCCTTTGCATAGTGGTGTTGTTGGGTAACATCAAGTTGGGCCCATGGACAATAAATGGAATGCTACTTAATCCTGCACCATCCTCAACAACTCCTGCTGTGCTTAAACTTCTGCTGTAGTCACCATGCCAATTCAACTTACTTCATCTCATCAAAGATCTTTCTTTGAACTTTTACTTTTCCAAGTGAAATGATCTCTTACATGGACTGACCATTATTCATAACATGACTCAGATTTGTGAGGTGAAGTTTTACCATTCTTGCTTATAAGCAGCATTCTGACTGTTTTTTTCTAAGAAAAATTTGCTTGTACTTTTGAAAATCCATAATACATTCAATATTATTCAAAAGTATATCAGTTCAATTTTTACCTTCCTTATACATTTCAAAAAAATGGAAATTATCATGTCTTGGGTCAAGTGCACCTTAGTCTTTAAAGTATTATTCTTACTGGTTAGTACTTTAAAGAGGACACTTGCAGTGTATTTTCCCCGTGCAGTAAATAGGTTGATTCCATATTGATTGTGCATCCAGGTAAAATGAAATTTTGTCAACTATAATATTATCTCCATTCATTAGGATGTGTATTGGTTCCATTGTGAGGATTTTGGTTTTCCTTATGTTAAAGTATAAAGACAATGGAGACCTTTGATGATCTTCAGTAACAATTTGAGGTCTTCTTCACTTCTAGAAACAAGGATGTTGATGAGTTTTCCAGAAAGTCTAATGTCTCATTCTTTATATAAAAGGTCAGATCCATCCTTCTTGTTCTTGCCATTTCTTTGTCACCAGAGGGCTCAATTATTGTATTCCCTGGATAAGACATTTATTATTTATTAAAAGTCTCCTTCTGTCATTTATACAACCCTCCCTCCATGGAAGAGTCTGCAAGTTTCATTTGCTAACAGTATTTCAGGATGGAAAAAGTTTAAGATATGGAAATAGGCCTTGTATGACAGTAGATGCTGTTAAGAGCTTTGGCAGTTTGTCAAAATTTAGCCACCTGCCTAGAATAAGTTTTAGTCACAGCAAATTTCACCTTTTCTGTTTCTGTCCTTCAAAGCTCTAACACCTCTAAACACTAATGGTTTTGTATTTCATTCATTAAAATTTTCACAAAGGTAAAAAGGCTTTTGACTAAAAAAATCTTTTATGACAAAACACCAGACTTTTAAAACAGGTAATGTATTTTCTTCCAGATGACTGCTCCCCTGCATTCCATCAAACTCTGTTTTTCTTTGCCAGAACACCTGATGGTTATGTAAGGACAAATCCAAGTGCAAATAGGCCTGCCCTCTCTTCTAATCCTCCTGAGCACCCAGCGAAGAGAAAAATTTTTAAAAGTGACAGAAAACAATTAAGCCAAATATCAAGATTTGCTTAAAGAAATAATTTTGACTAATGTTGCTGGAAGATCCTTCTTTCCCAAACTCTGTACAGAGTTTTTGTTTCTTTTATAAACTCATATACTCAGAGATGTTTTGATAAAATTATAAGCACTCTAAGGGAGCTATTTGAAATTTGAAAGAAAAATAAGAGAAGTAGTTTGAAGCCTAGAACTCTTGGGTTTTATTTAGAGTCACGTGCGGTAAAGTCTGGAATCTGAAAGAAGTGAAAGTCAACACTTTAGAGTTGAACTCTTCCATAATCCTGGATATTAATTTGTGCTGTATAGGAACACAACAAACACTCTTTGGCAATGGTTTTGTACTTTGAGAATTGGTTCCTTAGTGTAGCAACAGAAGCTGCACCAGCTCCTTGGAGGGTCATCTGTGCACATGGACTCATGGTCATTGTCTCCCTGGGACTAATTTTACAGAGGTGGGAAATCAGAACAGTGAGAGAGGAGTACTCAATAGAAATAAGATCTATAGCTCATTAAACAAAATAAAAGAAGCATAGGATGATTTTTGAAATGAGGTCTGAAAAATGAAGAAAATTTAATATTTTGTTATTTTGAATATTTGCTTTCTGGAGCAACTTTTACCCTGAAGATGTAAATCCTTTGATTAAGAACTTTTCAAAAACATGTATGTATACTTGTGCATGTGTGTGTGTTTATCTTACTGTATTAGTGTGAGCACACTGAACATGTCTGTTTTATAGTTTTCAATAGAACGACAATCTCTATGCTCAATATCTGGATGGCCAACCAAACTGTTACTATTATAGTGTATAATAGCAAGGGTAGAGAAAACAGATTTGAGAAAAAAGCTTACTTCCCCTATAAGAGAAACCCAACCACCAAGCACAAAGTGGCTTTGATGATTTGTGGTATAGCTAGAACAGAAACACAAGTTTTAGGTCATTGCTTGTCCAGAGCTGTTGTTGTTGTTGTTGAGTATTGTTGAGTATTGATCTGACCCATAGGCTGACCTTCCAGTGGGTTTTCAGAGGCAGTTAATCATACGGGAGGAGATTGGCCATCCTTCTCCCACAAGCAGCTGTTGGATTCTGATCTCATGCCTTTGGGCCTTTAGAATTATAGCACAGCCTCTTAGCACTGGTCATCAGAGCACCCTAGATCAACTTTATTGTCCTTTCTGATAAAACTGTTACCAACCCAACTCACATAATATCCTCCGGAATGGCAAATGTTTCTTTTTAATAAAAAAGTTTTCTATGTTATATTCCCTAGTCAATGTGATTTATTTTTTGTCCTCGTCCTTTGCAAATCCTCTCGTTTTCCTACTAGTCTGACCATTCGAAAATATTCTCATATTTCAATTTGCAAAAAAAACCCTACACACCTTTTCTTTTTCCTCCCCATTTATTCCTTAACTAATGAGCAGGGATCATCCACACACTCAGAGAGGTGGTAGCTTTAGAAACTCACGCACCTACCCGATGCCATCACAAGGAGTTAGTTTCTTTTAGACTTTACCTTCTGTGTTTTGGTGTTTTATTTTGTTTTTTGTTTGTGTTTGCTTTCTTTCTCTGTCTAGAAATATATCCCTATTCTTGCTGTGATTAACAAGTATTTGAAACCTTGGAAAATAATTATCTTCTTTTTTTGTCTGTCATCTTCTCTCTGAACTCTTCCTTTCATTCAATCACTTGTCTGCTTTTGTTGTTAATGTGCTCAGAAGAGGGTGGAAAGCTAGACTAATGTGCAGATGTTTCTGAATTTTGTTTCCCAAAAGGTTAGATCCTTCAGAAAATGTAGAATGTTTTCAAAGATCAGGTGACATAGAGGTATGGGATGAATGAAGTGGTAAGAAGAAAGATGAAAAGAGAAGCTATCTTCACTCTTATAAGCAGAACAAGCTGTGTAGGAGATGAGAAGAGAATGTTCTGGGGTTTCTGTAGCAATAAATCCATACTCCCTGAATTCCAAAAAGTCTCCTGTTCACTGGAGAGACTTTGGAATGGAATGGCATCAGAGTTTTTGATCCTGAGAATATTGTTCCCAAGGTAGTAAGGATCCCCAAACCCTAAGCAAGATACGTCTGATCATCAAGAAAACAAAAATCCTCATAATTGGTCTGATAGATAACCTCATGATGCATGGAGAATAGATTGAAGTTGTCAAATATTAATTTTACTTAAATCCATAATCAACATTCATGATAACAACAGTCAAGAAATAAAAAGGTGTGTTTCCTTTGGAAGTCTGCTGTCAAGGACCTCTCCATAGTACTAACAAGTGATGATGTTAGTTTGAAGACAAAGATGCACCTGATTCTAGCCATGGATTCCACTGTCAACACTCTTGGCATCAGCAATCAGGAAATCAAAAGACAAATTACATCAGCTAAATATGCTGTGAGAGACCTCTCCAGAGTAATGAACGATGTCAGTCTAGAGACTAAAATGCACCTGATCCAGGCCATGGATTTCAAATACTTACAATGTATCTGAGGCTTGGGAAGTGACTAAGGATGATAGAAAAAGAATATATGTCTTTGAGTTATGATGCTGCACAAAAGTATTGAACACATACATACATCATGGACTGCCAAGAGAACAAATAATTCCATCGTGGAGAGGGTGAAACCAAGTTTCTCCCTGAAGGGAAGGATTTTAAAGCTCCATCTGAGATACTTTGGGTATATTGCAAGAACGGGTCAGGACAGAGCAGGGTTTAGGGCTGTTGTACATAGGGTCGCTATGAGTTGCAAATGACTCGATGGCACATAACAACAACAACAACAACAACATGGAGGTAGAAGGAGAAAGAACCTCTGTTTATATTTTCCATCTGGTGTATTATGTGGTTAACTTCTATCTAAAATGCTGAGAGTTTGAATCCATCATTCACTCTTCAGGAAAAAGATGGGTAGTATCCTCCCATAAAGAACTATAGCCTTAGAAAACCAGTGGAGGGTCATAGTGAGTTGACAGTGACTCAATACAAATAGATTTGGTGGTTTGGAGGGTGCTTTCCTATAAGTAGTTGAAGTTTGTGTGAATGAATGTATATGCAGATGTGTGCATGTATGGTTTTGTGTGGGTTTTTTATATACTAGTTTATTTAGAAAATTTGAATACATTGCTTTTGAAAACAGAAATAAATCTAAAAATATATTGAAAAATAAAAAGGAAAAAAAAATCCCTATGGAACAATTCTGAGGAAAATCCAGGAAGGCAACCTCATCTTTAATTTTGTATTCAGATTAAATACTCCCCTGGCAAATAAGGTTTATGAAATCAAGACATGAATTGTGACAAAGGCTACAATTTCTCAAGAACCTTCACAATCATTCCTTGATGCCTCTCTATTGTTTATGACTTCTCCTGTCTATATGTTGGAAGCCTGTTCTTGTCAAACTTCTGAGTGCAAGTGAAAAGAACTCTATGGGCTTAGAACTAAGATAAGTGCCCTCTTACCACAAGAGGCAGAGATATACTCTTTGGAGATACAAATGTAAGTTCTGAATGCATTATCCCATAGAAACATTGGTGCACTTTGGTATTTAGTTTCTATAGTATTTTTAGAACATTATTGTAGTTCAACTATATTATGACTTAACTAGGCTTTTGCGAGTCGCTTGGGAGCTAAAACACCATGTATAAAATATATTTATGCAAGAAAATGCTTCCCAAATTAAAAAACGGATGTGTAAATCAAACTTATTTTCAATATATGGAAATAAAGAAAAACCCCAACCATTGGTAATAGAATATGTTATGCTTTTATTCGAATGTGCTTATATAACAAACTCAATGTAAAATGTGAAAAGACACCTTTCTCTTAAATCTCGTTATAATACTGTCCCCAATCATTCCCTCTAGTGTCTGTCCATATATTCAGTATTATATTTTTCACATAAGTGTTCAATTAATATTGGTTGAAACAAATTATTACCTGCCAGAGCCCACTTTCTCTGTTTCTAGTATCCTAAAGAAGCACACACACACACACACACACACACACACACACAAACACACATTTACATACAGACATCTCTGTCTTCTACCTATATCTATCTATTATTCATCTTTCTATCATTAATTGATCTATCTACCTATGTTGCTGTTAACTGTCATAAATCAATTTCAGTGCTTGGAAAATCCATGAGACAACGTAGAACTAGCTCCACAGAGATTTCTGGGTGGTGACATAGGCTGTTTTGCTGTTTAACCCAAAGTCTTTGTGGCTCTGGCAATTTGAATAGCCAGACGTTTTGCAGGAGAAAGATGAGCAGTTATGTTAAGCTTTACAGCCATGGACATGAGGAAGAGTCATTATGATTTGAACTTGACAGGGTACAGTGAGTTTGAGGGTTTTTTTTGCAATCCTTACAGAAGCAGACCACCTAGTCTTTTTCCATAAAGACATCATTCCATGGAGTCAACAACAATCATTATGAAGTCAGAACTGACTCCTAACTGATCCTCCAGCTAGTTTCTCAAGCTGTGAATCACAAAGGAGAACATTTCCATCTCCCTCGGAGCCTCTGATGGATTCTAACTGCCCAAGAGGCATGGCCTTTGGATTAGCTGCACTTCTCCCCATGGACTAGGCCACCGGAGTTTCCTATGTAGTCATTGGATTTAAACAGCAATATTTAAAAAAAAAAAACAAAAAAAAAAAACCAAACAACAACAACAACAATTGTGAATTTAACTACCATGCTCCTGGGACTACCTGAGTTCATGCAAGTGACTTTCTGGATTGCTAATTGAAAAGCTGATGGATGGTTCAAACCCATGCAGAAGAATTTTGGAAATAATGCCTTATGTTCTCTTCTAAAAGATTAAAAAAAAAAAAAGACAAAAAGCCAGTCTTAGATACCGTTTTCAGGTCACGTAGAATCTAAGTCGAAGTTGTTGTTAAGTTAGAATTGACCCCCTAACAATAGTAAACGACAACAATTATTTGCAAGAAATGAATTGTTTAAATAAAAGCAAATGGCACAAGCACCAGCAGGCCCTGAGTTATCTCACTACTGGCTGGTTACTAGGAGGAGACTAGGAAAATGTCCTTCTAACGACATTTCATTCCCTGTTCTGTTTTAAAGGGCAGGACTATCATTGAGGTCACTTTTGACAAACCTGTTTGTTTTACCCTTCGCAATGTTTGTCTGTGCAAGTGAGACCCCACCTCACCTCATTTCCTCCACTCAACACCACCTCTCCTCTTACCCTTTTCCTCGCTTCTTTCTTCCTTTCCTCCCCTCTCCCCCTTCCTTTAGAAACTCTAATGACTAGAATAAACCAAAATGTCAACATTTGCAATTCTGGAGCTTCATTTAAGCAATAAAAATAATAATTAAAAGGGTAAAACCTTGGAGAGATTTCTTCATTTTATATGGTTTGCCAGCGATGATACACATTCAAAAAAGCCTGTAAAAGAATTAATTAGAAACAGCCAAAGCCCAACAAGCTCTGCAAGTTAATGAAGCAGAGAGGAAAATGTCATCTTTGAGACCCAGAGCTGCATTGGCTTGGATAATATCCACTCCTGCTGTACTCTCCCAACTAAACCTCTTTTAATCTTTTCTCGAGAAATCAATGCTAATGACACGGATTTACCAAGAAATGACAGCAGCATAATGCCACCAGCGCTGCTCCCATTTAATGTAACTTAGTTCTGATGGGAACACTCGGAATTTCATTCTGACAGCAAGTTGTTGTTTTGCCGGGTTCCTTGTGGGACTCCAAATAACGGAAGAGCTTCATTTTCTTTTATTTTGATTCTTTCCATTCTGAGTTTATTTTTTATATTGTTCCCTCATTCCCTCTCTCTCAAGCAACTATTTCTTCTCTGCTCATAAGATTCCCACCCCTGCTGCCCCAGTTAGTGATCTACAATACACCCTTATTTCCGCTATCTTTCTTCACAATGGTTCTCCAATGGCCATATGTGGCACTGTAGTGTGCACTGTTGTTTTGTTTTTCCTTTTCATTTTGTAGGAAAAGGTCATTTGTGTGCATATGGATACTTATTTGTGTTTCAGTGTGGTTTGTATTTACTGCACTAAGGATATGCAGGTTGTTCCTAAAATACATGTGAAATATAAAGTTAATCTAAAGCATAAGAAATATTCTTACTTGATCATCAAATACATGAAGATAATACCCATAATATATATCAGTGCCTGCCTTAAGCTCATCATGTTAATAGAAATTCTTCTTGTTGGATATTGTTTATGGAAAGAATTTGAGCCTTACAAGAATTGCATGGACTGGCTAGCTTGACCACATTGCTACACAAGTGAGTGTGGAAAGCAAATGCAGTCATTTTACCCTTTGGGGATATGAATAATATTTTTGATGTAGTCTGCAGTGAGCGGGAAAATAAAATAAAATTTCCAAATTCAAGCTAATTGCCATGGATTAGTAAATGATTCATTGTTGACCCTCCCGATGGATTTTCAGAGGTTCTAAATCGTGTGGGAGGAGATTGTCCATCTGTTTCCCTTCGAGCAGCTGGTGGTTTCAAACAATCTGCCTTTCAGTTGGCACCATAACTCCTTATCCACCAGGCCAAGAACATGAGAAATAATGAAGAAACAGAAAATACTTAGCACATAGTTGGTTCCAAACAACCCGGCTTGTTTTGGCTTTTGCCTTCTTTACTGTCTCATTTTGGAATTATCAAACTGTATTTTGCCTCAGTATTTAATGAAAACTATCTGTATTTTAAAAATATCTGCTAGGAACTTGTGTATTTCCTTTCTCTGGATACATATCGTAGGAGAAGTTTGTTACTTTGATAAGTATCTCTCCGGTAACGGAGAATAAAAATAGCCTATTTGCCAACATTCCTTTTAAATGTAATTACTCCAGAGTAAATTGATGCTTATATGGGACTAACTTTATTGTTGTTGTTAGGTGCTATTTAGGTGACCTTGATTCATAGCAATTTTGTACACAATAGCACAAATCTCTACCTGTTCCTGTGCCATTCTCACTATCTCTGGTGTGCTTAAATCCATTGTTGCAATTACTATTTCAATACATCTCATTCAAGGTCTTCCTTTTTTTCATTGTATCTCTATCCTTGGGTAAAATACAGTTGTCAGTTATATGGGTTTTTAAAAGATATTAACATTTTCAGGTGTAAATCAGGTTTTGTGGGGCATGAAAATTGTACAATTTGAGGAAGCATTCTCTTTAAGATGAACAACGCAATTTTCAATAAAATGTTATGGAAAGACCTGAAACTTGAGGACCCTATTCCACAGAAAAAGACAAATAAGATGGTATGTTCCTTACCCTCCTCATGCAGTCACCTATTTTTAAGCATTGGATAAAAACTCCTGGTCTTTCAGTCAGAACTGACTCATAACTTACCCTCCTTCTGGATTTTGTGACCATAAGTCACATTGCAAGAGACTGTCTATCTTTCTCTCTCAGAGTCACTCATGGACTTGAAACACCAGTGTGGTCAAATAATAGTAGCTTTTGACTTAGCAGCAGATATCCCTGTGAACTATGACACCAGAGCTTCCTTAAGCATTAAATGAGTCCCTTAATTATATCCGGTATTGCAAATTTTTTGGAGGGATGTCAAGAAGCAGAAGTGTTTTTAAAATGTACTGAGATAACTGTATGGCTTCTAAATCAATCACAACCTAAAAATATATTGTTGTTTTTGTTGTGTACTGTCCAGTTGGAACTGACCTATAGATGACCCTCCAGCAGATTTTCAAAGGCACTAAATCACATGGGGGTCAGGAGCAATCGCCCATCCTTAGCTCGTAGAGTACCTAATGGAATCAAACCACGTACCTTTGCATTGGTGGCACAACTCCTTACTACTAAGCAACCAGAGATCCTTTGAATGCCCTTTGCAATAATTAAGCTCAATCTGTGAAAAAGAAGGTAAAGATTACATTTCTGGAACAATTGAGTGAGTGAGAATGATAAACAAGATGATATGGTAGTCACATTCCAGAGAGAATAGTAGAGTTGGAAGTATAATATTTTAGGCGAGTGTATCAGGGACATGAAATTTGAGTAAATTTTAAAGGATAAGGAAAATATACTATGCCAGAAAAAAAAGGATGATCTGTCAGAAGAGACAGCCAGTACAGAATCGTGGAAACTGGGAGAAAAAAAAATGTTAGCATCCAAAGCAAAAAAATGGGCAGATAAAATTGGAAGAATCCTTGTGTGTCAGTTATTCAACAGCATGAGTATTGCAAAATGAATATCCAAGGGCAAAATTTGCCTTTGTTTTTTATATTTTATTTTATTATATGAACAATTATTTTATGGAGTTCTGTTAGAGTCCATAGGCTACTTTTCTTTCTATCAGAAAATGAGTTAGGGAAGGAAATGATAAAATTTGAAATAATGCAATCAACATTTTGATAGTAAAGTTAGTTCCTACAGCATATGAGCTATAAATTATCTCAAATAATATGTGTGAATTGACTTAAATGCACTGATTATAGTTGTGTTAACTTTCTATGTATTTCATAAATTGCAACACAGAATTCCTTGGAGCGTGTGAGTGCTGCTCAGTCTACATCTGACTTAGCCTTCCAGTAAAAGCTCCATTAATGTCATTGTAGTCTAAATTTAAACATTCAACATTTAAATACTAGAAATCCCTAAGGACCTTGTATAAGACTGAATCCCTTTCATGCTTAAACATTGCATTCCACATTTGGAACAAGGGTTCTAACTTCCTTCTTTGAACATCAAAGTAGGGCAGATGAGTTATAAGGGTGGGTGGTGATTTTATCTGGAACAAAATTTAAATAGGTCAAAGAGTGGTGGCCTATATAGTCTGTAGCAGATATTTTAGTATCTTGCTATTTACAAGACTCAAGCTCCCTTTGTCTATTTTTAAGTAGTTGCTAAATGGCAGTAATCTGAGTACACTTCTTAATACCCTCACTCTACCTTGCCTTAAGAGTGATTAAGTATTAATAACTTTAACCAAGAGAATATGAGATTAACTGAAGTAACAACTTACAAGTTAATTAAGAAAGGAATATCTTTTCTGTCCCACTGAAAAAGGAAAGAACCACAGGATGATGAAGCTGCAACGAACTGTTACATGAGAAAGAAACTTTTATTATGCAAAATCATTGAAGCTCTATAGTTTCAAGTTTCAGCTTGCACCCAACTAATAAATACCAAAATCCACTGCTTTTTTGTCAATTCTCTATCAGAGTAACCCCCCATTGCAGTTCTAAGGCTGTAAATGTCTTCATTGTTCTTCCGTGGAACAACTGGCAGATTAGAACCTTTCAACTTGCGCTGAGAAGAACTACACCAAGAACTAAAACAAGAAATCCTTATATAATGCAATAGTTCTTTAAAATTCTTCATCTATATGCAAAAATTGAAAATTCTAGATAAATTAATTCTACTGGATAAAATGAATTTCAATTGTGTTAATTTAGCTTTCTTTATATTTTTTTTTTCTTCTGGAAATTTTGTGACAGTTGGATTAAGGCAGCTCACATTAAGAGAGAAGTATGGAGTTTATTAGAATAATTATAGGATATGGTCCTGGAAAACGAAATAGTTCCAAGTGTACTAAGTTCAGCATCATAGAGAAGAAGGACACATAGAGTCTGCATATTTGAATGCTAAGTGCTGCAGTACAGAAAGAACACTAGCCTGAGTTGAGCTTGGTAAAGGAGCATTGATCTGAAGGAGATACGAGCCATTTTCCAGTGTCAGCTCTCAAACTGTGCAAGAAAACTTTAACTTCAATAACAGGTTACACAAGAAACTTCAGCAATGATGGACTTATTAGGCTATAGATCTTTCTCAAAATACAGTGAAAAAAATGTCATCTTCTTTTAGAATTTTGTGCTGCCCCAGGTATTGAGGAGCTTGTGTAAAAAGAGGAAAGGTCACATAACAACAGCCATATCTAACCCTTATCAACTTCACAAAGGAGAATTTCCCTGTCCAGAGGATCAATGATGTGAAATCAGTTCCTATGAGATTAGACATGCGCTCCTTGCTCCCATGCTCCTTTCTACTCATCTCATCACCAGTCTTACTGGTATGCTGGCTTCAAATTCAGATGTGCTAGCTCCCAGACCACACAGAGCAATTTAGGGGAAGTGAAAATTTTGTAATCCAGATTAATAACAGAATACAGACAAGACAACTTTGAAACTATGCATATAGGCACCTCAGCCTCAAACCTCGAAGCATTCCCAAGTTCTCAGTCCTGCCAACATTGGGTTTACTCCTCTCACTGTCCAACAAAGTTTGCAGTCCTGCCAATGTTTACTATCCCCCATTGTCCAACTAAATTCTCAGTCCTGTCAATATTGGCTACCACAAATTGCCTAACAAAATTCTCAGTCCTGACAATATTGGATCTCGCTCCACACTCCAAGGTCTTGTCGCATCGCATCGCATCGCATCGCATCGCATCGCATCGCATCGCATCGCATCGCATCGCATCACATCATGTCATGTTTCCTACCATGGCTGCTGCTGCTATCTCCAAGCATGTCCTACATTTTTCTATTTCTTTTGTATCAAGTTGGTAGAGGTCTCTTCGCTCTTCTGATAGGAGAAGATCTGTCTCTGCAGCTTGAGTTGTTCAATATATTGACAAGTCTATCCAAACCCCTTGTAGATTGTTGAGACTGGACAATTCCCTGTGGAATTGTACATAGCCAATCCCCTTGTAGATAGGCCAACCTACCCCATTTGCATAGACCTGCAGACCCACATGACTAGATAAGATTCAGCTAGATAGTGAAACCATATTGAAAAGTAAACTCCATGGCCTGGTAGTGTGTTGGTAATATGTACGACTGTTCATTGAAAGTATGCCTGTTCATACCTTCCAGCTATCCCAAGGAAGAAATATGGACAATTTTCTCTCATAATGATTTATAGCTTCAGAAACCTGATTGAAGGTAATTATGACTCAAAAACAGTGGGTAAACTGGCATTAGCTGGTTGAGAGAGACATTGGGCATTCTAATATTAATCCATATGGGGAATTAAACCATTCACATAACAGTTTCATAAATAAAATATCTGTGTTTGAAGAATTCTTAAGATTATGTCTATTTGAAAGAGGTTTTTAGAGCAGGGAATACAAATATTATAAAAATAAATATTTGTAAAACATCTAATAATTTGTGAAAAATATTTACAACTTTTATTTGACCTTTAAACAAGTCAATACAGTAAATATAACCACTGTAATTATATTGATAAGAAAAATGTGGCTCATTGAGATAAAGTAATTTACTCAAGATTATACTAATATTAAATGATCAAGGCACAATTTAAGTCTTACATTTCATCTAGCCTGTAATCTTAAACTTTAGCCTCAAAAGCCTTCATATAATCATCTATACATGAACAACATACAGAGATTTTTGAGTAAATTTGATGTTGCTACTTTATATTGCAGTATCTGCCGATTCATTTCTCCATAATTTCCTCTGATCACGATAGAGAGCAGACCAAGGTGAACTGCGCTCTTTCTTGACAGAAGTCATTCCCTTCTGACATATGAGTAACAGTCAACTCCATTGATTTCTACGGTAAAAAGTAGCTTCTGTATGCATGCACACCCACACCCTCCTAGACACTCCAAAGACACCTGATTCAATGCAAGATAAGCTCAAAATCTGAATTGGATATTTATAACAATAATAATTTTGTACCTTTAGGTAGACAAATTATAAGTAAATACAACATCCTAATATATCTGTGTAATTTCTGAGAGACAGGTGAAAGAAATGAAATTAAGGATAGTGACACAGAAAATAAAAATCCTCAAAAAAGGCAGTAATGTTTTTACATCCTTTCTGTAAGGAGAAAATTACAGAGAATTTTTTTTTCCTGGAGTAAAGTATTGGAAAAAATACAATACAATATTCAAGTTTACTTCTTTGATGATTTAGTCATATTCCTTTCATTTTGAAACCTTCATCATTATTTGATTTCCTTCAGAGACAAAAGAGCTACTAAATAGCTTGATTTTTCTCTTGTCATATGGCTGACCCAACATCAGGGTGTGAGAACTAGAGCATAAACAGAAAATTTGGACACTTTTTCTTATGCTAAATGACTGATGGGAACATTTTTCTCCTTGCTAAAACACAACAGAACAAAACAAAAAGCCCCTTTTATTTCATATCAGCATCTAAGTATTGTCCCAAATGCAGCAATTTCCTCAAATAGTGACCCTTTGGGAAATGATGGTCATGAAACTAATTTCAAAAGCATGAGATAAATATTAAAATAGAAATACTGAAGGATTTAGCCTCCTGCAGGTTCTAAGGAACTTGAAGTAAATATTTACCTTGACTTTTCTGCCATGGAATTACTTTGTGAATCTTACCATGAAGAAGATGACTTTTTTCCAGTTATTCTCAATAGCATTTCTCTCAGGATGATCGCTGCCTTTTCTCTTTCACACTCTAATGTTATATTGAAAATGCTGTAAGCGTGCTCACACACTGTAGTGAATTCAAAAGGGTACTTATGCCAAGAAACAACAACAATGAAAAAAACCAACAAAAAGCAACCCAACAAAAAAAATTCTCTTCCCCTATGGCTTTCATCACCCTTACTTGGGAGCTGATAAATTCATCCCTTATGGAGGTTTTAACATGAACAAAATAAAATTGCGCATATTTTTGTGATAGGGGTTGAGAATAAGTCTTTGTTCTTATGCAATGAATCTTGTCCACTAAGTCTAAGTTCAACAAATGCACTGCAAAGTAAAAGTTCAAGGTTGTCAGACTTACATTGTCTATAAATTATCAGACATCCAGATTAACAGATTTTTTTATAGTGAATAAATAGGTTGATTGCCTATAAGTCAGGTCACTTGATTGCCAGTATATTATATTCTCATGCTTGATCACCTTGTTCATATGTTCATTATTTGGAATTCTACACAGAAATGTTTAAAATTAGGGGTATACAGTGTGTTTGTTTTGATGTATCATATTCCATCTGTTCTATGTGTTTATATGTATGCATATATTTACTCTCTTATTGGTTCTTAAACTGTTAGACACTCTATTATGACTTCTTAAACAGAGTCTCCTACAGAAATTCATTACTGAGACTGTTAAAGAAATGGTCAAAGAAAATCAAACATCTACTAATGTAACAGTTTTAATATTTAAGCTAGTCACTTACTAGGGTTTAAGTTATCCAAATATGAATCTCTTTCCTTTCTTTTCTTTAGAGTGAAAAGAACACTTCTTCCTGAAGACAGGGACTCATTTTTCAGATCACACCATCAATCATTCATTTTCCCTCATACGTTTAGTCCCTTATCTACTGGTACCTCTGTCAGCCTTGAAATAAGTCAAATGACCCCACACAGGCAAGTTTCTTGATATAGCTGTCTTTATTCTCCCTAATATCCTATTCATGACTGAAAGCAAAGAAATATGTCATATAACACCGTAACTCCAGTAAATGTACCTTTATAGTCTTTAAAGAATTTCACTCTATCGGCAATTCTCTTTTTTTCTTGGAAAGTCCTCTCACTGCTAATTTAACTTCTGTACCTCCAAACCTTTCTCCCAGACCCACTATCACTCTGGCTTCTACCTCTCAGTTTCTTGTATTTCCTTCTACCCCTCTGCGTACTGTTTAACTATGACATCCCTGTGTTTCAACCTTTTACCTTTTCACTTTAAATCTTTATTGTGGTAATTCCAACTCTTCTGTTATTTAATCAATTATTATCTTTATTCTTTTCCAAATACTCCCTATGAGATTTAATCCACAGTACAAGTGGACTTTTTTTCCCCGCTATCATTCAGATATATGCACCAACAACCAGAGCCAAAGAAGAAGAAATAGATGATTTCTACCAACTTCTACAACCGGAGATAGATCGAACATGCAATCAAGATTCATTGATAATAATGGGTGACTGGAATGCAAAAGTTGGGAATAGTGAAGAAGAATAAGTAGTCGGAAAACATGGACTTGGTGACAGGAATAAGGCTGGAGATAGAATGATTGAATTTTGTACAATCAATGACATATTCATTGCGTATACATTTTATAAGAGACACAAAGACAGGTTATACACATGGATTTCACCTGATGGTATGCATAGGAATCAGATCGATTACATCCTTGGAAGGAACCACTGGAGAAGCTCAATATAAGCTGTGAAAACTAGGCCGGGGGGCTGATTGTGGAACAGACCACCAATTACTCATATGCAAGTTCAAGCTGAAGCTGAGGAAGATTAAACCGAATCTGCAGGAGCCAAAATATGACTTTGATTTCATCCCACCTGAATTTCAGAATCATCTCAGGCCTTGAACACTAATGAGCGAAGACCAGAAGAGTTGTGGGAGGATGTCAAAGATATCATTCAGGAAGAGTGTAAACGGTCATTACAAAGACAGAAGAGGAAGAAAAGACCAAAATAGATGCCAGAAGAGA
>NW_006399826.1:9548172-9553199 GCF_000299155.1 Elephantulus edwardii
GGGTGTGTCAGGGGCAGTGCGGTTGGCGCAGGACAGAGCAGGGTTTAGGGCTGTTGTGCATAGGGTCGCTATGAGTCGCAAAGGACTCGACGTCACAACAACAATATACTTGAATGGAAGGTAGCAACTTTTACACTCCCTTTGATCCCAAAGAAGCTAGTAAATGACACTGCCATTCACTCGTATGTTCCAGACAAAATCCTAACTTGACTCTTGAATCTCAATACTTACTAAAAGTGTAGTCCTGTGTCATACCCCATTGAGTTCTCCAATATAATCTATTCTTTCCATAGCTAACAATAAACTTTAATACAGATCTCCATTATCTTATACATGAACTTCTCTGTAGCTCCCTCCATGTTATGATTTTGTTTTTATTGTTAAGTGACATATTACATTAAATCCTCTGCCTATAATGACTATTGTTTTGGTATATTAGCCCAAAGGAAAGAAGTTCTTTCCTTTTGGACTTCGTCCTACCACCTTAATCAGCTTTCCAGAATCTAAATATATTGCCATAGGTACAATATTTACTTCCTCACTACAAGGTCTTTGAAATTTTTATTTCTTTTCCTTGGATACTTCTATCTTTCCAAATATAATCCTATATATCATTTGTGACCCAGCCTAAATAAGGGGACATGGACACACACACACACACACACACACACACACACACATTCACAATCTATCTAGTTCTATTCAGTTCTCATAATCAATGGTATACTTGAGCTCATTTGTATAGACATTGTGTCACTTTATGTCACTGAAATTCTATCTCTTCTCACTGACCTTGTCCCAAACCTAATGTCCTTCAGTGGGCACTGATCTCTCACAAAAACAAAGGTCTTAAGCACATAAGATAAATATCACTATCTTCTCCTTTAAAGATGATTCTGGATACACTCCTAAGACAGACATGTTCATTCTTGCAATCTATGATATGTTAAATATTCTTCACCAGCACTATAATCCTAAAGCATATTTTCTTCTCTAATCTTCTTTGTTCATAGTTCAGCTTTCACTTGTATATGCAGTTACTGAAAAAAACCATTAATTTTGACAGATATTCCATAGTCATCAAAGTGACAGTGATTTTTAACAACCTGGTATGCAGATAGTGTAGCATTTCTTCCCGAAAGTGAAAAGGTCTTCAATATGGCTTATACCTTCACCTAAAGAAAGCAAAATTCCTAATAAGAGTACAAGGTTTAATTTTTGGTCCTTATCAACTTCCTGGTCTTTATCATCTACATGGTCATTATTTCTCAGCTGCTGATTGGATAAATAAGCAGCATCCTGATAAACAGAGAAAAGGTTGAAGTTATCAAGGATTTAATTATACATAGATCCACCATCAACCCTTAAAGAAACAATAGTTAGGAAATCAACTAATTTATTCCATTGTGAGAATTTGTTATAAAAATTTCTTTGAGTATTTAAAAGTCAAGCTGTCACTTTAAAAACTAAGGAACTCTTTAGTAAAGACATGATATGTGAAATTATACTAAATTATACTAAAACTCACATTCCCTGCCTTCACGTTGCTTCCCAATCATAGAGACCCTCCTTGATTTCTGAGACTTCAAATCTTAATGGGAAGAGATTGCCTATCTTTGTCCCATAGAGACACTCATTCAAAAACCAACAGAGATTCTAGGTCTTCAAGTTAGCAACATAAAAACCTGTGAACCGTATCAATAAATCTCATTATTTGAAATGATAGAGTGATTTAAAATTGTCACTTTTATCCATCCTCACAATAGACTCAGCTGTACATATGTGACATGTAATGATTTAATATTTGTCATAATTCAGGGCACAATTCTATGACCTTGTCACCATCCTAAGCATTAATTCTTAGCTGTTTTTGTAGAACTATACTTCATTCCTCAACTAACAAATATAGAACAATGTGTTTCCCCCTCTTCAAGACAAACTTACTTGTTTTTTTGGTAGTCCAGGATATGTTCAATGCTCTTTTCCAGCACCACAGCTCAGAGACATTGATTATTCTTCTCCCATCCTTACTCATTGAACAGCTGTCTGATACATAGCAAGTAATTGCAAACACCATGGCCTGGATCAGGCACACCTTAATCTCTAGACTGACATAATTTTTCCTCAGACTCTAGAAAAGTCACTGATAGCAGATTTTCTGAATGCAATTTGTCTCTTGATTTCCTGACTGCTGATGTGAAAAGTGCTAATGTGGACCTGAGCAAGCCTGAATTATTAACATCCTCAATTTCTTCTCTCTCTGTCATGGTGCTGTCAATTGGCCCAGTCATGAGAGTCTTTGTTTTCTTCATGATGAGCTCAATATATGTTGAAGACTGAAACCTTTGACTTTCTGCACTATACTTTAGGTTCTCTTCAGTTTTGACGAGCAAGGTTGTGTCATCTGCATTAACACAGATTATTGATGAGTCTTCCTTCAACCCTGATGCCATATCCCTCCTCATAAAGCTAGCCTCTAGAGTGATCTGTTACACTTACAGATTTAAAAGGTATGGAGAAAGGACACATCACTGATACAAATAGATGCACCAGCAACCAGAGCCAAAGATGAGGGAATAGAAGGTTTTAATTAGCTTTTGTAGTTAGAAATTGATTATGCAACCAAGAAGCATTAATAAAAATGAGCGACTGTAAAGCAAAAATTCGGCATAAGGAAGAAGGATCAAAACTCAGAAAACTTGGACTTGGTGACAAAAATGAAGCTGGAGAAAGAATGATAGACTTATGTACAATGATTTATTCATTCAAAATGTGTTTTATAAGAAACACAAAGGACAACTATACACATGGACCTCATCTGGTGCATTTTACAGGAATTCAGATTAATTATGTCTTTGGAAAGAATCATTGGAGACTTCAATATCAGCTGTGAAAACTAGACCAGGTGTTGACTATGGAATAGATCATCAATTACCCATATGCAAGCTCAAACTAAAGTTAAAGAAAATTGAAATCCACAAGAACCAAAAATTTGACTTTGAGTCTATTCCATCTGAATTTAGAAAACATTTCAATAACAGGCCTTGGACACTAATGAATGAAGACTAAATGAACTGTGGGAGGATAACAAGAATATCATTCAGGAAGAACGCCAAAAGTCATTACAAAGACAGAGGAGGAAGAAAAGACCAAGTTGAAGGTCAGAGGAGACACTGAAGACTGAACCAAAGTGCTCAGAAGACAAAGCAGAGGAGAAATCAGAAGTTAAGGAGCTGAACCAAAGATTTCATAACACATCTCAGAAATTAATTACAAACTGCTATATATGACCTTTGATCTTTGCACAATTACTTAATTTATGACATAATGGTGGATCATTACAACACTTCTACTCTGCATTATTATACATGTGTGCTTTGTTGTTAGGTATTATCGACTCGCTCATAAGTCACCAGATGAGCAGCAAATCTGAACCCTTCACTCGTGTGCCATCCTCATCACCTCTGATACACTTGAGCCCATTGCAGCAGTCACTGTGCCCATACATATTGTTACGGGTCTTCCCCTCTTTTACTGACCCTCCACTTTTCCAAGCATTATGTCTTTCTCTAAGGAACAGGCCCTGCTAGCAAAATACCCAAAGTGTGTGAGAGAAAGCTTTACCAGCTTTGCCTACAAGGACAACTCTGGCTGCACTTTTTCCAGGACATAGCAGCTTGTTCTTTAAGCCGTCCCTGGAATACACAGTGCTATTCTCTTACACCACAATTCAAGGGCATCAATTTTTCTGTCCTTCAGATTCATTATCTAGTTCTAGGATGCATAGTAAGTGATTGAAAAGACCATGTAGGACACAATTCAATTCATGGCTTCTGCTGCGTCATCTCTATATTTTAGTGTCTGTATTCTTCTTTTAAGCTTTAATTGTACATGTTACCTTTTTTTATGACTCAGATCTTTTTACAGGTTATATCCTGTGCTTATCACACTGACTCTCAGCCTTTTTCCTATTATACTTATTGCTATAGTATAGCTATCATGGTGATTAAAGACTCTCTAGACTTAGGTGAAGAATATTCAAATTACATCTTATCCATTTCATAACTATGAATATGAACAAATTATTACTTTCTTTGCTCTTCAATTTTCTCACCTGAAATATGAAGGCACTAATACTAACAAGTTCTTAGGCTCAGTATAAGACTTAATGTGAATAATTAACATAAAATACTTAGAAAAGTGCTTGATAGTCATAAGTGCTTAATAAAAATATGCCATCATTATATGTCATCATTATCATATGACACGTATCATCATACTATCATTGAGAAACTAATCACCTTCATTATTGTGGTTTAAGAATTGCATTTCTATAGGAATTTTCCTTGTCACTTAACCTAAGTCAAGGTTTCCTTATTACATTTCTAAAGTAGAAGTCTTAACACAATTGAGATGAAAGTACCTTTAGTCGTTATTAGTGTTTATCCTATATAGAAGTGATTGTCATTTCTAACACACATACAACATATACTAAAGGCTCAATAAATATCTGTTAAATGCTTAAATAACCAACACAATATCTAAGCACAAATAATGGCAAACATTGTCAATGTTATACTTACGTTTCTGATGGATTGTACTACAAAATATTCCATTACATTGAGGTCAAAGTAACTTAACAAGGTTGTAACAAGAAAGAGTACATAAGATCAAGAGGATAAATAACTAGTTAAATGAGGTCTGCCATCATTAATAATGGATTTCTAGTGCCATAAGGAGCTTTAGTGGCTTAGTGGTAAGAAGCTGTGCTGCAATCCCAGAAACATGCTATTCAAATCCACAAGTTGATCTGCAGAAGAAGGATGGGTAATCTCCTCCCATGCAAATAACTGCCTCTGAAAACCCACTGGAAAGTTGGAAATGAGTCAGTTCGAACTCAACTGTACACAACTAAAATGGTGGTATAGAAGCTTAGTGGAGAGAAGTTGCACTGTCAACTTAAAGGCACATTTTTCACATTTATCAGCTGCTCTGTATAATAAAGATTATCACTTGCATCCTATGCA
>NW_006399826.1:9553709-9558236 GCF_000299155.1 Elephantulus edwardii
GCTGTGGGTTTCAGGGTGAAGATCTGCAAACGTTTACAGAAAGATTATTTTCCTTTCTTCATTGTTACACTTTTTTACTCCTCCCATTTCCAGTTCACATTTTTTTAGAAAATCAAAACTTTTTTGGATAAGTATTACACACATTCTTTAACATTTACCTCTGAGAATACTTAAGATGAGAATCCATTTTTGTCATTCACGTCTACAAAATGAAATATGATTGTGAGGATGTGAAATACAGACAAAAGGTAGTATGAAGCAAAGCTTACCTATTAAGCAACTAAAGCAACAGAACGAAATGTGTACATTTTAAATACTTTGAGAGTTTCATTTCTGAAAAAATGAAAATCAGGTTTGTAACAAAACACCTTTGAGAATTTGTCATGTGAAAGAAAAATATTTAGATACACATTTAGAAAAAAATCTCATTCATTATTATACAATTAACTTCTGCCCTCCACCCTCCCCAGTTTTCTCTGCAATGCACATCTTAGTTTGGGCTGTTGTCATACTTATGATGCCTAGTCATATATTCCTTTAAACCAGTTCTGTACTTCATCTGTTCCAGTGCCGTGTTCATTATTATCCACTCTTATTCTATTCTCCTCCCAAACCCCCATGTCAGACCTGCTTTATAACAGTGGTGCTATGCAGTATTTATCATTTTGTGACTCAGATATTTCTTGCAGCGTCATGTCCTGCAGGGTCACTTGTGTTATGTAATGTTTCATTTTTCAGTGCTGTGCACTTGTATGAATATACCATTGTTTTTTCTGTCCATTCATTTGTTGATGTGCACTTAGATTGTTTCCATCTCTTTGTTATTATAAATAACAGCAATAAACATAGGTGTTCATATATCTGTTTGGATGGTGGTTCTGGTTTCTTTAGGGTATACTCCCAGTAGTGGCATTGCAGAATCAAACAGTATCTCTATTTCCAATTTTTTGAGAAAGTGATTGCATAGTGGTTTTCCATAGTGGTTGCACCATTTTACATTCCAATCTCTCCACAACCTTGCCAGCATTTCCATAAATATTTATAGCCCCCGAATCTGAAACACGGTTACAGTGAGTCATTCCTGCCTTGTCTGTTTGTTTGTTTAACATTATTAAGGGTCTTTGGCTAATTATTCATAAAAATGTTAAGCAGAAAATGGAATATTAGTACTAACTAGGATACTAGATGTGGGGGATCGCCCTTCTATATCGCCTTGAAATAAAGATGAATGAAAGTACTACTTTGAATTGTAGTATTGGCAAAGAATATTAGATCACCACGGACTGCCAAAAGAATAAATAAATCTATCTTGGAAGAAAAACAAACATCATATTTCTTAAAAATGGAGTTGATGAGACATTGTCTCTCATATTTTGAGAATGTTATCAAAAGGTATTAGTTACTGAAGATTGACATAATGCTCAGAAAAGTAGTTATAATTTGGTTTTGTCAAGTGGAGTACAACCCACAGCAACTCTTAGAGCAGGAGATCTGAACTCTAACCTATCCTGTGCCATCCTCACAATCTCTGACATGTTGTTGTTGTTGTTATGTGCCGTCGAGTCGCCTGCGACTCATAGCGACCCTATGTACAACAGCCCTAAACTCCGCTCTGTCCTGTGCCAATCGTACTGTCTCTGACACTCCCATCCCAATTATCCCAGTCACTGAATCAATCCACCTCATAGAGGGCCTTCCTCTAAGCCTATTGCTACAGTCACTGTGTCAATCTGATTGAGAATCTTTCTTTCACCCAACCTCCAGCTTTTCAGGCATGATATCCCCATTCATAAGATAACCTTTCTCAGCAGCATGCCCAAAGTATGGGAGACAAAGTTTTCTTATATTTTTTTTTCTCCAAGGAACACTGGCTGCCCCTTCCCCAAGATATATCTGCCTGTTCCTTTGGCAGCCATCAGATATGCAGTACTCTTTTCCAACACCATAGCTCAAAGACATCACCTTCGGTTCATCATCCAGCTCTCAGATGCATAGCAAGTGATTGAAAAGTTCATGGCCTGAATCATTCACACCTTAGTCTCCAAACTGACATCTTGGCTCCTCAATAATTTGAAGAGGCCCCTGAATGCAGACTCCCCCAGTGTAATATATCTCCTGATCTCCTGACTGCTGGTACCAAGGATGTTTAACATGGATTCAAGTCATGGTACCAAGGATATTTAACATAGATCCAAGTCAGATGAAGTTACTGACAGTTTTAATATTTTCTCTATCATGATGTTGCCTATCTCTCCAGTAGTAAAAGAGTTTGTTTTCTTGACTTGAGATCCAATCCTTATTGAAGGCTTCATGTTTTTCATATTCTGCAGCAAGCATTTCAAGTCTTCCTCATTTTTAGCAACCAGTTTCTTCACCTGCATAACAATCTGATCCTGAAGTCAATCCTTCATCATATTCTAATCACTCAAATAATTTTCTCAGGGAAAATTGACTAGACTGAATAGGTATAGAGAAAGGACATAACACTGACACACCTTTCTTAATTTAAACCATGCAGTTTCCTTGTTCTGTTTGTACAACTGGCCCTTGATTGAGAGATAGGTTTGGCAAGAGCACAATTAGGTGTTCTAAAATCCCCATTCTTCTCAAAGTTAGTCATAATTTGTTATGTCCACACAATTAAATGTCTTTATAATCAATAAAAGCACAAATAGATGTTCTTTTGATATTCTTTGCTTTCAGCTAGGATCCACCTGACACCATCAGTGATATCCCTGGTGCCACAGCATCTTCCAAATACAACTTGAACTTCTGGCTGGTGTCTGTCTACACAGCATTCTAACCATTCTGGAAAGATCTTCAGCAGGATATTATTTGCATGTGATATTAATTATAGTAAATTGAAGACTTGGTGGATATAAACTTGGCTTTTCTCTGACTTGTCCTTTCCTTCAATAAAAGGAATTGGCATTTAAATGATTACCTAGATTTGATATTAGAAAATTGTTAAACCTGAGTAAGCACTCTTGGCAAAGACAGAGGTTTTAGACACTCTGTGGTCTTTTTCAGTCTCTGGAGAGGGGACAGGAAACCATCATCATGATTTAAAATGCTATTCCCTGTCTTATCATTCCCTGTTGTTTAGTGAAAACCCAGCCAGGCTCATGCAAAATGGGAACAAGTCACATCTGAGAACTCTTCTGCACAAGCCTTTCAAAAGCCAAAAGAAATGCAGAAGGTTTGCACATTATTAACATGAAAAAGATGGTTAGGTAAAGTTGCTTATATTAAAGTTACAAATCATAATGTGTTAATTTCCTAATGAAAAATTAATTTCTTAAAATCTTTCACTCTTATTACTTACAATAAAAAAGGAAGAATAAAATACCTAGCAATTAGAAAAACATGTAAATAATCATTAAAAGCTGCAAACTCTAATCATGTAATGAATACCACCCAACCAAGGGAACCAAAACCACCCAATGTATTCCATTATCTGACCACCATACCCTTCCCAGCCCACTGTTAGCATGTTGTCATATTTATTTTATATCTTCCAAATGTGTGTGCTTCATTACTTTGTTTTCCAAACAACTAGAAAGTAAGCTCCAGACATCATAACTTTTTATTCTAACTTCAGTACATCTTTTTGCTACAATCTCGAAACCATTATCATGTCCGAGGAAAATAACATCAACTAGTGTGGTACTTACTGTGATGCTGAACCTTGTGCCATTGGGGTATCAAATATATATCAAAATGCTTTCCCAACGTGGACAGTGTTTGGTGGAGCTCCCAGTTGTAAAAGAGGTTTGGAAGCAGGATTGGCATTTACTTCCTAAACCATATGCCTCTGAAAACTCTATGAACTTGGAGAAATGATGATAGTTATGGAAAGGCACTAGGTCTTTTGTTCATAGAGTCGCTATGAGTTGTGCTCAACTCGACAACAACAATCAACAAAAACAACACAATTATATTGCTGGGTAATTAATGATAATTGGAAAAACAGCAGCTCAAAGGAAAGAGGAAGAACTTCAGTGATACGGATTTATAGAAAAACGGGCTTAACTATGGTAGTTATTTTAAAGATTATGTTGGACTACTATATATTGTGTTCCTATGAATAGTAGTTGACTTGATGATTCCTAACAATGACTATAATAACCAAACTTTACAGGGTCCAATAAGTGTTCAATTTGCAATACAAGCTAAAATACAAATTTAGGATGTGTACAAGTGTATCAATGGATGACAACAATCTATAGATAAGTTAAAGAAAATGAGTACATAGAATGTTGTTCTGATGTTAATTTTCATTATGAATAGGTTACAAATGATATAGTCATGTTCTGACAATAGTCCCCAATATGTTTACATCATACTCCAATATTAGTGTTAAAGACTGCTATGTTGTTGTTATGTGCCGTTGAGTCGTTTGCGACTCATAGCGACCCTATGTACAACAGCCCTAAACCATGCTCTATCCTGTGCCAATCTCATTGCCTCTGACACACCCATCCCGATTACCCCAGTCACTGAATCAATCCACCTCATAGAGGGTCT
>NW_006399826.1:9559766-9594786 GCF_000299155.1 Elephantulus edwardii
CCTTGACACTCTGAAGCAGCCGCTTCAGGTCCTCTTCAGTTTCAGCAAGCAGGGTTGTGTCATCCGCATAACGCAGATTGTTGATAAATTGTCCAGCAATCTTGATCCCACATTTCTCCTCATAAAGCCCAGCTTCCTGGATAATCTGTTCTGCATATAGGTTGAAAAGGTATGGAGATACGATGCATCCCTGGCATACGCCCTTGAGAGAGAGAGAGAGAAATAAGAAGAAAGGGAAACCAAACATTTTATTGTACTCATGTGAAACCTATAATTAGACCAGGAAGCAGTTGTCAAAATAGAACAAGGAAGCACTGCATGGTTCAAAATCAAGAAAGAAGTATGCCTGGGGTGTGTCCTTTCTCCATACCTTTACAATCTATATGTGGAACAAATCATTCGAGAGCCTGGGCTTTATAAAAGGAGCAATGTGGCAACAGGATTGGAGGAAGAGTCATCAACAACTTGTGTTATGCAAATTACACAACCTTGCTTGCTGAAATTGCTGAGGATATAAAGCATTTGCTGCAAAAGGTCAAGATGTTCATTATGAATTGAAGCTAAGCATGAAGAAAACAAAGATTCTTGCCTTTGGGCCAATTGGCATCATCATTATAGATGGAGAGAGATTGTGCTTGTCAATAATTTCAGCTTGCTCAGATTCACAATCAACACACTAGGCTTCAGCAGTCAGGAAATCAAAAGACGAATTGCATTTGGAAAGTCTCATGTCAGGAACTTCTCTCAAGTGCAAAAGAGCTATAATATCAGTCTCAAGATTAAGGTGCACCTAATATAGGCCGTAGTCTTTGTAATTACTTGCTATACATTAGAGAAGTAGGCAATAATTCTGGAAGATAGAAGAGTTGATGCGTTTTGAGTTGTGGTGCTGAATACGAGTTTGAACATACCATGGACTGTCAGAGAACAATCAGGTTCTTCCTGGAGAGGGTGAAACCAGGTTGCTCCTTGGAGGCAAAGATTTTGAAGCTCCATCTGGCATATTTTGGACATGTTGTCAGAAAGGATGAGTAGTTGGAGAACATTGTGTTCATCATGCTTAGAAGAGTGAAGGGTCAGCGCAGGAGAGGAAGATCCTGGATGGGATGGACTGACACAGGTACTGGGGTGTTGCGGATAGATGTGTTGGGTCAGAGACAGTGAGATTGGCTAAGGATAGGGCAGAGTTCAGATCTATTGTGTCGAGTGTCACTTTGAGTCTCAGGTGATAGCACATAACAACAATGTGTGTGTGTGTGTAGCAGTTGAGTCAAAACCAATTTATAGCTGACTCTCTAATGGATTTTCAGAGGCTGAGAATGGCATTGGGGGAGAATGGTTATTTTTCTCCTGTGAAGAACCTGGTTTATTCAAAACTCCTGCCTTTGTATTGAGAGTGTAAAGAACTGTGCTGCAATCCTGAAGGCATGAGGTTCAAATTCACCAGCTTCTCTGTGAGAGAAAGATAGGCAATCTCCTCCGGTATAATTAAACACAGTCTCTGAAAACCCAGTGGAAGGTTGGCTATGGATCGATTCTGACTCAGTGGTACATGGCACACAACAGCAATAGGTCTGCACAACTCCCTTATATTAATTTAGTTACATATTTATACAAATAATAGTATAATGCTACAATAAATACTTGCCAAAATTAGAAATTTGAGAAGGGTGATACTTAACATGAATTACATTTTAATGTTTGATATTCATGTTGTAATGTGTTGTGTTACATGTTTCTTGGATTAGGTGTGCCCCACTTTGGAGATCTTCGACCTAGCAAATAGAGATGTTGACAGACACTTGTCATCACCATGATCTAGAATACCTTCATCAATTTCTTTTTGCCATTATAACCACGTCTCGGCAGAATCTTACTCAAAGATGTTAATTCCTTCATTTCTTTCTTTGCCGCTTTCCCACTTTTCACTTGTCTCTAATGAAATAAGTCATTTAAACTTGAGAGCTGTGGTACGTTTTATTCAATATCAGGAATTTATTAAAAAGTATCAAGCCTGTACTTTCTTCAAATTAAGATACTCCTTGTGGTTCATTTCCAGTGAAAGGTAATCCCCTTCTCAAATCACTTTGCTGGGAACATTGGTATTTGATAAATACATTTGCAGGGAGCAGTTATCTTCAAACTCCACTCTCATCAAGCATTGTCCCACCAGAAAATATGATCAAAGATTAAGGACTCCAGGGACTCATGGGCTCTGAACTCATCAGCATAGAATCCCACTATAAATTATCCAAATGAGGCACTTGGCAAGATTCTTAACTGATTGTGCTATTCAGAACACCTCCATTTCAATTAGAGGTAACCATGATACATGACAGCTGAGAACAAAACTAATAATTTTCACTGATGTCAAGGAAGGTTATAGGACTTCAGGGAATTAGAGCAAGTGTTTCAAGAAATGCATGTTCACGGCAGCCTTCCCTGTCCGTGTGTCTGCTTTTGGAATGAGGAGCTTTTATTTCAGTTTCCTGGCTCACATCAGATGGGTTCAGAAAATATCCATATATAAAAGTCTTGCTAGCAGGGAAAATTGGTATGCGAAGGATGAGTAAAGTCAATGCTGGACCCTCAAATCCTGAATCCCTGAGGAGAACAGATGCATGTTTAGTTTTAATCCAGAATCTGGGCAAGCGATATGTAAACAGACGATGCAGCTAACTATAATAAACAACTCTGAAGAAATGTAAAAACTCCTGGGTCACAGATGTGCACTCCTTCTTAACCAGTGGATGCGTTGAAATTCTCACTTAATGTTACATCCTAAGGCCAGTTTTAACAGGATGTATCTAGGGAGTATAGCATATCAACTAACCAGAATACTAGTTCCCCTAACTTTCTAAATTGCCCTTTGGATTAGCGTGCCTGACTTTATGAAGTTGCCCTGAAGGAATGGAACAGATAACTGGTAAATTTCATTCTAAAAGTAAACTCTGGGATTTAAGAAACTAGACATGCCACAAGTCAATACAGAGCTGCTTGATTCATTGGTCTCGGAATAAATAAGAAGGTCAGTAAAATTTGACTTCTTGTCCTATTTGGGCTAATTATCAACTTTTTGGTTTGAGGTACATTTTTCTCAATTATACTTTAAAATAATATATTCTCTAATCTTTCCTCTGAACAAGTGAATTCTGAGACTATAATGACTTTTTATTAATTTAATTAATATTTATAAGGTACCTAATTTATAGATGATATTTTATTAATCAAAGGAGCTCTGGTGGCCTAAGTGACAAGAAGCTGTGCTGCAATCCTGAAGGCACGCGGTTAAAGGCCACCAGCTGCTCCATGGGAGAAGGATGGGCAGTCTCCTCCTGTGTGAGTAGCTGCCTCTGAAAACCCACTGGGGGCTCTGCAATGGGTCGGTTCCGAATCGGTATACAGCAACAGTTTTATTAATCGTATGGAAGGAAAAGATATCTCCTTGTTTTTTCCAAAGCATTCTTATATAACTGGACAAAATACATATGGATAACATACAAATAAATAAAACGTGGAAAAAGAAGGCACTGTACCTCTGTAGCATTCTTTCCAAAGATCTCTAATACCAGTTTAAGAGGAAAAGCACACAACAAACCCAAGTTGAACATTCTGCTAACAGGCCAGTACTTCTCAAACAATCAAGGTAATAAAAAAAAGAAGAAATGACTGAGAAACTATTACTCAACAGAGACTAGTAACACTTGAGGAATAAATTTAATGTGATATTTTGAATAGATATTGTAACATGGATCAAAAAAGAGATAAAAATTGGTAAAATTAAAAAGAAATCTAGAATTTGGTAAAGAATTATGAGCTAACCAATCTTAGGTTGGTTTGTTTGTGTTTTTTTTTTTTTACCTTTTGTCATGCATATGATAGTATATCCAAAATAAATTTTAAGCTTAGGGTTAACGGGTGTATTGGAACATATTTCTAGTATTTTTGCAATATTTTGGAAATCTAAATATTAAAAGATGTAAAGGATTATGAAAGAGAGAAGCACAAAAATAGCTTTATAGTAGAAAGCAAGACATACAAATTGTCTAAAGATTACTTAGAGTGTTCTTACTTAGAGTAAGAAATACCTTGTCACTGTTACTGAGAAGTTAATGTTTTTAAAGGAGACTGTAAAGGCTAGTGCAAATGCTAATAGCAGCTACCTCTCATAGGAAATCCAAACCAACATAAATTAGTTATCTTAGGAGGATCGAGGTAAAAGACCCACCCTACCATTTTTATGAGGGAGCACACTTTTGTGATCATGAATCTGCTTAGTATATCCAGGTTTAGTCAACATTTAAAAAAATGTAGTACACTAAAAAAATAGAAATTCCTCATTTTATATAACCTGTTAATTTCTAATCAGCTAGGATAGTGGACCAAGGTGAGATGAGGAATGTTAGAGGAATCTGTATAACTTGGGTGAAGACAATTAATAAGTACTTTGTAACTGTTATATTTCTTAAGAAAGTCTAACTAAAATTGAGCCATTTCTCATTGTTATAAAAAGGTACCAGTGGTTTTAAGTGATATGGTTGTTAGGTGCCTTGCAGTACATTCTAACTCACAGTTATCCCATGTTCAGTGGAATTTTACTTGTGTGAATGACCGTCTTTGCATCTGTCTCATATCTATAACATATACTCTACATAGGAAAAAATTTAACTTCACACCAAATAGGTTATATAGTAAGCATATTTTGAATGTGTTCTATATCTACCATCTGTCCATCAGTTCACTGTACTATGTTGACTTACATGATGCTATAAGCTGGAAGCTATGCCACATCTTTTTCAAGTACTACTAGGACTAAGAAAATCTGCTGTCAGGGAGCTCTCAAGAGTGCTGAAAAGCAATGATGTCAGTCTAGAAACCAAGATATGTATGCCTGATCCTGGCCATGGTCTTCACAATTACTTTACTCGCTATGTATCACAGAAACAGTGACCAAGGATGACAGAAGAAGAACTGATGCCTTTCAGTTATGGTCCTGGAGAAGAGTTTTTAACCCAACATGGAATGCCAAGAGAACTAACAGGTCTATCCTGGAGAGGGTGGAAGCAAACTGTTCCTTGGAGGCAAGGATTTTGGCAGTCTGTCTCATATACTTTGGACATGTGGTCAGGAGGGACCAGTATTTAGAGAAGGGTATGTGCTTGGAAGGGTGGCAGGACAGTGCAGGAGAGGAAAACCCTGGACAAGATGAATTGACACAATAACTGGGGTAATGAGGGTAGATGTGTCACAGACAATGAATTTAGCTCAGCATAGAGCAGAGTTCAGAGCTATTGTGCATTGGGTCAATATGAACTGTAGCCAACTCAATGACTGACACATAACAGCAACAAAAAATAGTACTACCTAGATTGATCTACTATTAAGAGTGTTCATACAAAGACAGATGAAAAAGAAACACTAGCAATCTACTTCTGATAATTAATCAATGAGATCCCCACTGGTTACAGCATAATGTTGTCTGATACAGTACTGGAAAATGAGCCTCATATAGTAAAAAGAAATTATACAGTGGCTGCAACAATGTGATCTGGAGATGGTGAAGAGCCAGGCAATGTTTTATGTAGGTTTCTGAGGATTTGTTATGAGTGGACAATACCAATTTGATGAAAATTAAGTCACAACAAACATTATATGTAGTAACATGCAAATTTATAGTTTACTTCACAAAACATTTATTATAATGGCTAGAATTATCATGTTGTTGTTGTTGTTGTTATGGGCCGTCGAGTCATACACGACGCATAGTGACCTTGTGAACAAAAGGCCTGAACACTTGTATAACTTTGGTTCTTTCTCCATGTTCATAGAGTTTCTGAAGGCAAGCCATCTAGAAAGTGGATGCCACTCCTGCTACCAAGTTTGATTTAACTTGGGAGCTCTACCAAACACTGTCTGTCTTTGGTAACTATTACTGTATTTGGTACATCAGCGTCACAGTGTTTAGCATCACAGCAACCAAGAGTTACCTCTGTACAGCAATACACAAACCAGTGCTACACCACTTAGAAGAATGTTTGACAAAAACCAATTTAAACCAGTCCAGAGGGCCGCAGATTTAAATCACACACCTTGGGCTTGGTAGCATCACTTTTTTCCACTCGAATTATTTTACCAAACTATATAGTCCACTTCTATCTTCAGCTTACCTAACCTTCTTTTGTTCTTTCAGCCTTTAGTCCTTTAGGATTATACTTTGGGTTGAAATCCTAAAATTATCAAAAGACTCATTCTAAGAAAGAGGAACCTATACCCTTTGTCAATTTGCATCACCAGTAGTTAAAAGAGGGAAATGAAAGAAGTCATGTAATTCATGGTCTTTATTGTTGAGGAGATAGTTTATGGCAGTTTTTAAAGTTCATAAATGGTTTAGATATCAAAGATTCAGGAACTTGACCATTTTAATGGACAAATATACAAACTGACCTGGAGGAAATATACAGTAACGTCTGAGCACATACGTTTCAAATAATAAGATTAGACTGCCAAAGTATATTCCCATATGTCTTGTTGTCAAATATAATTTCTTACCTATACTCAGGAAACACTAAAATAGATAAATATAATTTCATTATCTATACTTAGAAAACACTAAAAAATGTTCCTTGATAACAAGAATATAAATAAAGTGATTATGTGCTTGTTACCTTCTCTTTTGTTATGAAAGATGATCTTAAATATTTTATCATGTGATTTTAGAGGACTATATTACATAATATGGCATAATGAGACCCTTCTTATATAACTGAGCCTGCTGATTTATGCGTATTTAAAGGACAGACATCTTTATGCTTCAATACCTACCTCAAAGAACCTCCCACAAGGTGTAAATAGCAACTTTTCATTAAATGATTGATAGAGGAAAAAAGGATTATTTAGACAATTAGCTTTCTTTTCAGATTATCCAGTTAAGCAACAACATTAGCTCTCAAAAGAGCCACTCACAGCTCTTTTATAATTTTTATTACATGTAATAATAACATTTTATTGATTAAATTTGACTACCAATGTATTCACCAAGGCAAATTTAGACAATGGATTGAGATTTTATCGTACGTTATCAATCTGCATGACTATCACCTAAAAAATGACTCTGGGGCAAGGATCTAATACTGAGTATTGATAAGAAATATTTTTTATTATGAATGTAAGGCATGGTATATATTTATTAATAGTTATCCAAAGGGGGAGAAAAAAAGAAACAGTAGCATGTAAGGCAGATAGATCAATTTTAAGACATTCTTTTTTGACTAGTTTTTGTTTCAGTTTTACCCTCCCAAGCTGACTTTCTTGATCATTTCTGCTAACAATCAATTGCTTAGCAAACAAACAAGATCACAAAGAATGCAAGGTGACCATGGAACTCCATAGTGGAATTTGCGCCGCTACAACCCTTACTCAGGGCTGATTCTATCCTACCTTGGTTATACTGTCTGAACTCCGATAACACCATTCAATAAAATGCTGAAACAAAAGCGATGTTGCACTGGCCAGAGACCTTGTCAAGGAGGATAATATCAGCATGTTCCCATTTAATAGCAATCAAACCTAAGTTTGGATTTTTTTTTAAAGCTTACACTTTGCCCTTTCCTACAGGTTTTGGTCACAGTTGATTATCTGAGATCCATGGAGTTTAGAAAGCAAATTTGAGCTTTTGTAGCTAATAGCTTTGACCTTGGTGATGACTTTGGGTTTAAGCATTTGACAAAGCTAACTGGACTCCAGAGTCTGCACTATTAAACCTTACTGCCCAGCACAGATGATGCCAAATGAGCACAAATAAATAAAGAAAGAAAGATCAGAGGCAGCCAGGAGGGATGCAGTGGGGGGGAGACATAAGTTGATGGCATGCTTTCCTGAGTCTGGGCCACATTCAAACTCTGTTCAGTTCCGCGCACGGCCACATGCCACGGTGCTTTCCCGTCCCCCGTTCACACAACTACCGCAAATGGTATCATTTTGCAACTAATTTACTCGCTTAGTTTTGGCCATTAGTCATTCCCAATATCCTCAATCTGCAGGTAATTTTCCACATTATTAGTTACCCACCTGTCTTATTAAACTGGACTTTCGGAAACCCTGTGTGCCTGCATTTTCTGCACCTTTAGATCAAGCAAATAATTGCCCGTACCTGGATGGAAGAATTTAATAGGAAGATTATAGTTGATTCCAAAAGTTAATAACTATAGCATCTGGTTTCCCTTTTTAACATTTAAATGATAAATTCCGTGTTCATGGAGAGAGAGAGAGAATGAGAATGAGTCAGCTCACCAGAGTCTAAATTCTTCTTATCATCTGCGGTCAGGTTAAATATAGATGGACAGACGGTAGGTTTTAATGTTTTCACTAATGTACTTCAACTTTGACCCGAAGGGACCGATCTTGACCACATTAAGGGGAAAAAAGCTCTTTAGGTTGATAGGAAACTTAGTTTTCTAATAGGAAGGTGGCCAAATTCTTCGCTTTTGTGCAGTGCCTCTGATGTCTTTGGTTGCTCTGAATGAGAAGCTACAGCTGCTTTGAGACGTCTTCAACTCATTTTCATTCACATCTCCATAAAACCATCTGCACAGGAAGCCTTTTTAAATATTGCTGGGTGAAGCTCAGGACATTATTTTCCAAACAGGTCAGGAAAATCCAGCAAGAAGAACCCAAACTTTCAGCTCTCAGGGCCAAGATTGCAATTTTCTAGGAGTCTAAGGAGAGTACCTCATTTGCAATTAAATTGACATTCATTTTTATCAAAAATAAATGTGCCTGGCCACAATATTTGCTTGGAGTTATAAGTTTGATTTTTAGCCTGAAAAGAGCTCCATGTTTGCCAGTAATGAAAACAGAAAGCCAAAGAATTTCTAAGAATGACCGTCCATGTTTTTTCATAAATGATGCAATCGTCAAATTCTGAGGTTCACGGGCCCTGATCTGGAATGAGTAAAATAGAGAAAATAGCAATTACACAAACTTCTTATTAACATACTTTTGAATGTACTTGCTCAGATTTTAACTTAAATTCCAGTCTTTCATTTTCTGTACCTTTTCTTAGCACTTCTTTTACTGTTGTGGGCCATCAAATTCATTTTTGACCCACAACAACCTCTTGTAATATAATAAGACTGCCCCATAAGGTCCCCTCTTTTTCAACTTATAGAAGAACATCATGAGATCTTTCTCCATTGGAGACACTGTGTAAATTCAAACTACCAACTTTTCACTTATTAGTATCATTATTGATACCTACTCTGCCATTTCTTATAAATAAAAATGTTTCAACCTCTCATATTGAGAAATACTTACCGGAAAAGTGATTTAATTAATTGACACTAAAATATAAATTCTAATGATTGAGTGTTTTACGGATACAAAATGTGTGTATGTATAAGTGAAACTATGAATGGCTCAGGCACAACATAATTTATTATTAAGTATCAGCTGTTCCTCTGAACTTTTGCTCGGTTTGTTTCACTTCTGCTGATTTGCCTTTTCTCATGCTATTTCCTTTAATTGTCTCGTTACATGCCTCTATGCCTGCCCAATTGTACCGTAAACTTAGTGTGAGCAGGAATTTATACCAGGGTTCAACCGACAATATCCCACATGCCAAACTAATTTAAATATCTGTTTTTATCAGGCTCTGGTAGCAGAGAGTACCAGAAGAGTGTCTATCTGTGTTTCATTGACTATCCAAAAGCATTTGACTGTGTTGATCACAATAAATTGTGGCTAGCCTTTCAGAAAAATAGAAATCCCAGAACACTTGATTGTGCTGATGTAAAACCTATAATTAGACCAAGAAGCAGTATTCAGAAGAGAGCAAGGAAACACTGCATGGTTCAAAATCAGGAAAGGAATGAATCCTGTCCCCATACCTTTTTAATCTATATGCAGAACAGATCATTTGGGGAGCAGAAATTTATGAGGAGGAGTGTGGCATCAAGATTGGAGGAATACTCATCAACAACCTACAATGTGCAGATGACACACATTTCCTTGCTGAAATTGAAGAAGACCTGAAGCACTTGCTGCAGAAGACTGTAGTCTTCAATATGGATTGAAGCTCAACATTAAGGAGACAAAGATTCTCACCACTGGGACAACTGGCAGCACCATAATAGACAGAGAAGAGATTGGGGTTTTTAACAATTGTAACTTGCTTGCATCCACAAACAACACTCTTAACACCAGCATCAGGAAATCCGAAGATGAATTGCATTGGGAAAATCTGCCGTCATGGACCTCTCCAGAGTACTGAAAAGCAATGATGTCTAGATACAAAGGTGCACCTAATCCAGTCCATGGTCTTCTCAATTACTTGTTATACATCAGTGACTAAGGATGGAAGAAGAACAGATCCCTTTGAGTTGTGGTACTGGAGAAGAGTCTTGTACATAACATGGACTGCCAAAAAAATAAATTGATCTGTCTTAGAGAAGGTGAAACAAAGTCTGTCCTTGGAGCCTCGGATTTTAATCCTTTTTCTCACATACTTTGGGCACATGACCAGGAGAGACAAGTCCTTGTTCTGAAGAGTGGAGGGACAGAGCAGGAGAGGAAAACTCCAAATGAGATGTATTGATATGGTATCTGGGGCAATGTGGGTTGATGTGTGAGATTTTGTGAGACTAGTTCAGGACAGGAAAGGGTTTAGAGCTGCTACACAGGGTTGCTATAGGTCACAGGTGTCTCAATAGTAGATAAGAACAAAAATACACTATATTGGTTGTTGGGTTTGGGTTGTTGTTGTTGTTGTTGTTTTTTTTACATTTAAGTCTCACGCTTAGAGTCAACAAGACCTCAGGGAGGGCCTTTGTATTTAAAAGTCAGCTGTTATTATATTTTGGAGAAATGCTCTTCTAAGTGGTACAGCACTATTCTGTCAATATGCTGTACTGAGGTAACCTGGGGTTGCTGTTATGCTGAACCTTGTATTATTGGCGTGTCAAATGCCATAATGGTTACACAGGATGGGCAGTGTTTGGTGGAGTTCCCAGTTTAAGCCAGGTTTGAAAGCAGGAGAGGCGTCCACTTCCTAAAGAGCAAGCATCTGGAAACTAAGAACTTTGATAAATGGTGAAGGGTGTGGAAGGGCTTCTGGCCTTTTGTTCATGGGATAGTAATCCACTATGAGTCATGCTCAACTTGATGGCAATCAACAACAACAACTGGTGGCATAGTGGAAAGAAACTACACTGCAGTCCTGAAGGCACATGGTTTGAGGCCACCAGCAACTTCATAGCAGGATGGATAATCTCCTCCCATGCAATTAACTGTCTCTGAAACCCCAACAGATGATCAGCTCTGGGTCCATTCAGACTCTATGGTAAACAATAACAATGACATATCAATTAGTAGCTTGCCTGCCAACTGAAAGTTTACAGGTTTGAATCTCTCATTGGATCTTCCAATGATTTGTTCTACTTTCATAAAGGTTACCTCATAGAAAATTCTATGGAGTAATCCTATTTTGCTATATGGGCTCACCATGAGTTGAAAAACTTCTCAGCATCTCCTAACCACCACTAATGCAATCACTATCAATTTTGAAACAGAGTTTAGCATAACTTTGCCAAAGCAATCTTTAAGTTGTTATTTTTAATCTAATCTTTTATATACTTTTAATCTACAGTAGTAGAGTTATCTAGGTCCTGCAAAAATTGTATATAGTTTAAATATTTTCTTCCTGGATGACAACGACGACGATGATGACAACGACTAAAATGTTTGCTGATCTCTGATCTATATATCTTGTTTTTCATAAAACAACCAATATATAAGTTTACTTGCATAAGCATTTTTAATTTGTAGGACACCTTTTAAGGCTAGTTAAGTCATTAATACCATTTCATTCCACAAGACAAATTTATGGACAAAGAATAGAAAATATTTTATTATGCTGAAGAATTTGTCTAAAACATTTAAGAATTCTAGCCAAGTTCCACATATACTATTTTGAAAGCACCTAGGTAGTTCTGAAGATCTTGTTTGTAGATCATCAAGACATCATCCACTCACAGTGACGGTATGAACAACAGATCTGAGCCTTGCCCCAGTGCTGATCCTCGATCCCTGATATTCTTTTTTTTAAATTTAGGTTGTTTATTTTTCATTTCAATGAACATCTACACAAACCCCGCACAAACCCCTCCCCCGTCCCCCACATTTGCTCCTCTCCTTGAAAAGCAAAAGAAAAACTCCCTCATTGGTACACAATTCCACCCCCCCCCGCACCTCCCCAAACCCCTGATATTCTTAAGCTCATTGTTAATGTCACTCTGCCACTGTACTAATGCATCTTGAGAGTCTTCCTCTTTTTCCCTCCACCATTACCTGCATGGTGGTTTTTTTCCCCCTGATGTTTTTATTTCCACGGTCCTTCTGATAGCATGCCCAAAGTAGGTGAGAAAAATTGTCACCATCCTTGCCTCTAAGGAGGACCATGGTTGTACTTCTTTCAAGCCAGACTTGTTTGGTTTTTTGTAGTCTATTGTATATTCAGTTCTTTTCTCCAATATCACAATTCAAGGGACAAATTCTTCTGTAATCATTTATTGTCCAACCTTCATCCCTTCTAGTCATTTGGCTAAGATCAAGTGCATATTGTTGAACTTTCAGAAACATATGAAGCAATTGACACTACAATGGCTTGGATCAGGTGTCTCTTAATCTTCAAACAGACAGCTTCGCTTTTTCCACCGCCCCCCCCAATAGATTTGACAGCAAATTTTCCCAATTCAACATGTTGTTGTTGCTGCTGTTGCTGTTATATGCCAGCGAGTCGCTTGCAACTCATAGCAACTCTATGCACAACAGCCCTAAAGCCTTCTCAATCCCTTGCTTATCTTATTGTCTTCGACACACCTCTATCCCCATCACCCCAGTGACTGAATCAGCCCATTTAATTGAGGGTCTTCCTTTCCTGCTCTGTCCCTCCACACTTCCAAGCATGATGTCCCTCTTCAAGGACTGGTCCCTCCTTGCAACATGTCCAAAGTATGCCAGACAAAGCCTCAGAATCCTTTCCTCCAAGAAGCAGCCTGGCTTACCCCTCTCCAGAATGAACATCTTTGTTCTCCTAGTAGCCCATGATATATTCAGTTCTCTTGTCTAGCACCAAAGCTCAAAGGCATCAACTCTCCTTCTATTATCCCTAATCATTGTCCAGCTCTCTTATGCATAGCAAGTAATTGAAAAGACCATGTCCTATATCAGGCACATCTTAGTTGACGTTGTTGCTATTCAGTACTTTGGAGAGGTCTCTGACAGCAGACTTTCCAATTGTCTTTTAATTTCCTGGCTGCCGGTACCAAGAGTTTTGATTGTAGACCCAAGCTGTCAACAATCTATCATAGGGCTGCCAATTTGCCCAGTGGTGAGAATCTTCGTTTTCTTGATGTTGAGCTTCAATCCATATTGAAGGCTGAAGTCCTTGACCTTTCACAGCAAGTGCTTCAGGTCCTTCTCAGCTTCAGCAAGTAGGGTTGTGTCATCTGCCTAATGCAGATTGTTGATGAGTCTGCCTCCAATCCTCCAACCCTGATGCCACACTTCTCATAGATACCAGCCTCCCAAATAATCTGTTCTTCATATAGATTAAAAAGATATGGAGACAGGATACAGCCCTGGCATACACCCTTCCCAATTTTTAACCACATAGTGTTTCCTTGCTCTGTTCTGACGACTGCCTCCTGGTCCAAGTATAGGTTTTGCCTAAGCAAAATCAAGTGTTTTGGGATTCCTAATCTTCTCAGAGTTAGCCACAGTTTATTACGATCCACACAGTCAAATGTATTTGAATAGTTAATGAAACACAGATAGATATTCCTCTGGTACTCTCTGCTTTCAGCCTTTTTATTTATTGACTCCTGTTACCGTGAGTTTTGATTTTAGATCCAAATAAAATTAAATCATTGACAACTTCAATCCTTCCAAATCTATCATGGTATTGTCTATAGGTCCATTGGTAAAGATTTTTGTTTTCTTGATGCTGAGATACAAACTATATTGAAAGATGTAGTCTTTGATCTACTGGAGCAAGTGCTTCAAGTCCTCTTCATTTTCCACAAGCGAGGCTGTATTGTATATATAATGTAAGTAATTAATGAGTCTCCCTCCAATCCTAATGTCACATTCTTCTCTATATAGCTCAGCTTCTCAAAGAATATATATGCATACAGATTGGATAGTTATGGAGAAAGACACAACTCTGACACACATCTCTCCTGATTTCAAACCATGCAGTATTCTCTTGTTCTATCTAAACAACAGCTTCTTGGTGTATGTATAAGTATCTCATGAGCACAATTAAGTTTTCTGATATTCTCATTCTTCTCAATGTTATCCAAAATTTGTTATGATCCACACAGTCAAATGTCTTTGCACCCCCAATGAAACACAAGGAAACATTTTCCAGTATTCTTTAGCTTCAATCAATATCTGCAATAATATATCTCCTGTCACAGCCTCTTCTAAATTCAGCTTTAATTTCTGATAGTTGCCTGCTAATTCATTGTTCTAGCCATTTTTAAGTAGTCTTTACCAAAATTTTACTTGCATGTGATATTAATGGTCTTCTTTGATAATTTCCACAGTCTGTTGCCAGACCTTTTTTGGAATGAAGACAAGTATGTATCTCTTCTTAGTAGTGGGTCAGGTGACTATCTTCAAAATATCTTGGCATAGAGTTGGACACATCCAGGGCTGCACATTTTTTTATTTATGTCAATTAGTATTCCATCAATTCCTGGGACTTTATTTTATGCCAATACTTCAGTGCATCTTAAACTTCTTCTTCATTGCCGTTCGTTCTTGATTATGTGCTACTTCCTGAAAAGTTGTAATGAACAACTCTTTGTTATATGGTGACGCTGTGTTCTGTTCTTATTCTTTTATGACATGCTTCATGTCTCATTCAAGGTTTTACCCAGAGAATCCTTCAGGGTTGCAACTTAAGGCTTGAGTTTGTTCTTAGTTTGAGAAATATCAACGATATTCTTCCTTCTTTTTTTTTTTGCTTTCTAACTTTAGTTTTTTATATATTTCTTTATAATATTTTGCTTTTTCTTCTCAACTTGCCTTTTGAAATCTTATTTGTCTCTTTTACTTCAACTTTTCTTTTCTTTGTTTCAACCTTTCTATGTATCAGTAAAGTTTCAGAGTCTATACTTCCATCTTGGTCTTTCCTTTCTTCCATGTCTTTTTAATGAACATTTTACTTTCTCCATAGATGATTTCTTGATGTCAAGTCATCTGGTCATCAGGGTTAGCATTCAATGTATCACATCTGTTGTTGAGATAGTTTTGAAATTTGATGGGATAGACTCAGGTCGTAGTTTTGATCTTGTGAAGTTATATTGATTTTCTTAACATCGATTTGAACTTGCACATGAGTAATTGATGGTCTTTTTACCCACTCAGTCCTTGGCTTTGTTTCAACTGTTAAAATTGAGGTTATCCATCATTTCTCTCCATAGATATACTTAATCTGATTTATTGTGTAGTCCTCTACACGAGGTATATGTGTATAGTCATCATTCATGTCTCTTTTTAAAAAAGGTATTTGCAATGAATAAATTGTTGATTTTACAACATTCTAGTACTTGATTTCCACCTTCATTTCTGTTATAAACTCCATTCTTTATAACTATCAGTCCTTTTCTAATGTTTTCAACTTTTGCATCCTAGTCTCCTGATATTATGAATATATCTTGGCCGTACGTTCTATCAACTTCAGATTCTAAAAATAGGTAGCAAAAGAATGATGTCTCATTCTTCACAAACAAGGAACATTTCAAGTTCAATCTTGAAGTACAGTACTGTGAGTTATAGCCATACACATATAAATGCAAAGAAACAGTGAGTACAGTAATTATTTAAGTATACACATCAATCCGTAAAGGCCAAGACAAAGAAACTGGGGACTTCTGCAAATTATTGCAGCCTGATATTTATTGAAGAATATGACTAATGATTTTAGTAATATTAATTGGATTATGTATTCACAACTCCTTTATTATCAGCAAAATATGAAGCAAAGGGAAGAAAGATAACGTAGGTAATAAAAATAGTTTATAATCTTAACCTTTGATCCAGATACATTACCTTTTTGTCCTTTCAAGTTCTTGATATCTATTTAGTTTGAACTGCTTCTATGAACAGCAAGATAATTGTAAAGATTTCTTCTCTTCTTCTAACCCTGATCACATGTTTTAAAGCCTAGACACATACACCCAAGATAGCTAAGAACTTAATCTAGAACCACATCTATTTCTGGTTATCATCAAAGTGATAAATTATAAACCATCTTTATGATTTCTGGTATTCTCGAGCCAACTATTGAGTGTTCTTAAGTATAAAATCATCTTCAAGCACGTTATTTATTTATAATTAAAACTAAATTTTCTGTTGTGATTCATCGGATGCATACTAGCTAATTTTTCTGAAGTATATTTCCAGGTTTGTTTTAGAATTTGTCTTACCTGGAAGCTCATTGCAACCATCCTACCATAGATGACATTGGTATTTGATAGTGATGGGATAGCTTCCTGCATTATAGCAATATATAAACCACTGCAGTGCAATAAATTAATGAGTAGATGATACATAATCACATAACTTCAGACATATAGATGACTAGCAAACTTTTTCTGTGTTATGGTGAATTATTCTACGTAGATTTCCTAGCTGTTGACTTTGACTTTCAATGAATAAGTGGGTGGGATTATGCTAATAAAATAAATGAGAGAAATAGCACCTTTTAGCTGAGAACAATTAAACAGGGTGTGTAGACAAATGAGGAAATTAATCAGTTTGTTCATTCTGCCAGGATTAAATTGATGTTTTCAAAAACAGAAAACAAATATCTCACTATGATCAGGATTGAAGAAGTAGAGAGTACAGCACATCATTTTGAGCCAGAGATTTCTACTGAAGGCAGATACCCAAATCAGCAGCAGAAGAAGAAGTGGCAGAGAATCGGAGACTTTTGCAAGACATAGGTAAACTGGAACTGCTCTCCCATGAAGCTAGAGCTGTGGTCCTTCGTCCAGGTTTTTTGGGTGATTTGGGGGCGGTGCGGTTGGCGCAGGATAGAGCAGGTTTTAGAGCTGTTTTGCATAGGGTCGCTATGAGTCGGAAACGACTCGACGGCACATAACAACAACAACAACATCGTATTTAACAGAACTGAAAGAGCTCTGTAATACTTCCCTAAAAGCCATAAGGCTAAAAATCAATGAGCTTTCAAGCACAACTGAGAAGTAGCTTGATTGAAGAAATTCATCCAATGCCAAAGCTGAGTTATAACATGTTACTCCCTTAATAAACTCACCAGTCATGACAATTGTGTGTGAGTTCTGTGTAGTCATTGCAACAGATTATCAGTCTCACTAGCAGAGTAGAGCAGCACAAGTCCTGAGAGGGAAAGGTGATGTTAGAATAGATAGAACTAGGTGAAGATTCAGGTATATCTGACCTTCAAACAACTAGTTTTGTGCTGTTGACATAGTTTTGTGCTGTTGACATTACCGATTGAGGTTCATTCCCCTTGTAAAGTTAGTGAAGCACAGATGTCACTATTTCTATATAAGCTGCATTACTTTTAGTGTGGAAAAAAAATTCCAGAACCTGAACTCTGGTGACCTAGTGGATAAGCATTTGAGCTGTCAATTCAAAGGCAGGCAGTTCAAATTCACTAGCTTTTATATGGGAAAAGATGTGTGATCTCCCATGCTATTTATAGCCTATAAACACACGCTGTTGTCTCAGTTATAAATCAGTTCAGGTTGTTGTTGGGGTTCATCCCACTTGAAAAGTCTGTCACAAACGCCCTACCGTATGCTTTATTTTTACATTCCTTAAGAAATAGGATAACTTCATTAGAATGGAAAGAAGAAGTACGGAAGTCTTTTCATTTAAATCTATTCACATCATCTGTCATTACGTATTCCTCTCTACGATAAAACCCCAAAATGAAGCCCTTTTAGCACTAATTGTCACACTCGAGAGGAAGCAGATGCAATAAATATGAATACAGGTAAGGAATAGGTACAAAATAATAATTTTGAATTTTGGAAAATTGGGATGTGGTTCTCTTTCCTTTCAGAAGGTTTGTAGCCCTTGTTTGCAAACAGTTTCATCAAAGTTTGAAAGTTATCACCCTCATAGAAGCTTAGAGATAATTCTCTTATAATCCTTAGACTTCAACACAACTAATAACATATACAACCTGAAACTTACTGGGGCATTGGATTCCCTGGTTGAGTGCATCACACAGCAATCATTAGTTACAGGACACTGTTTAGATGGTGTTACACTGTGTGATTTTGTTAATTGATGGCTATGGACATATGCCTAGAGTTTATAGGTTTAAATCTCTCCTCCCTGGGTTCATAGACACATTGTATTATGTGGGATGTAGGGAAAACCATACACCTGCTCATCTTTCTGAAACATGAGTATACTTTCTGCCTTCCTCCTCTCAAATGACGGCATCCTTATTTCCTTCCTATTCTACAACCTAGAAATCTTTTTATTTTTATAACTTTATCTCAAATGGCGGCAACCTGTAGCAAAGAGGCCTCTGACATCCTGCCAGCAGCCCAAACTGAGCAACTGTCAGCCAAAAATTGTGAGGAAAAGAACAGAACTTCAAATGAGAAAGCAGTTGTCTGGAGCCGCTGGGAATCCACTGGCGTGGAACCAGATGAACTAAAATCCACAGGTCTGTTTCCTGCATAAACAGGTGAAGATAGGGCTGGGAGAGGTGTGAAAATAGTTTTTCAGCCACACTTTATAATGTATGGTTCCCAAGGTGCCCGCCTACATCTGTTCTGCATTTTGGCAGGAAGGCAGCCCAGGCTTTGACATTCTGCAGGATAGCAGTTATTTTATACAAGAGAAAAAATAGTGGAATCTTGATGACTTCCCCCTTCAAAGTTAGTATAATATAATTCTTTGGAAACTTTTTATTTCACTTTGTTTTCAGATGAATTTTAACATAGAAAAAGGAAAGGTTATTGTTGTCCTGTCTTTATGGGATGATAATTTTTAAAGTGAAATGGTTCTGACTTAATGACACACAGCAGCAATGTGAACTTCAGAAATAAAACTCAATTTAATGGCCAGAGTGTAGATTTACTTGCACTGGCTGATTTTAGTCTTTGGGCAAAATATTGTAACTTGACAAAATGCTTTTCACTTTCTTCATTTGATGTATTGAGAGAGAAAACTAGGTACAAAGGGAAAAAATACTACCTACTTTTCTACATTGTGGAAAATTTGATCCAAGTGTGAACAACTTAGAGTCTTTGATCTCTATGATTGTAGAGTTATGTAGAGTTTGGTTACGAGTTCCCAGTAAAATCATTAGAATTGGAAGGATGACTACCATCATTCTTTTCCTCTTTATAAACATAAAAATCATAAGATACCCTACTTTTTTATTAAAATGCACATAATATTGGGTTTCCCCCTCTTTTTCTTATAAAAATGTAGTGTATGTCATTAATTCCATAGTTTTGCATATACTTTACGCTTTTGCACTGATCCTACACCTCTTGCATTGCACCTATTTTAGATTTCACTCTTTTGAAAATAAAGTAGAACATAAGTGGTTGCTTGAACATTACATGGTACTCTTGTAGTGTCATATGCAGGAAATACAATACCTTTAATATATTATGAATGGGTTTGGGTTTTTTAAATGCAAAATATTGAAGTCTGTCTTATCCTATTCCAAAACTATCCCACTGCTGCTAAGTCTGTTTTGACTTGCAAAGATTCTATATACTAACTCTGAGTTGTAAATTTTATAAAAGGAAACTTCTCATTCTCCTATGGAGAAGCAAGTGGATTCAAACCACTGATTTTTGGTTTAGTAGCACATCTATGCTGTCAAGAGTTCCTTACTAACAGTACTGGTTTCTCACAATTGGCTTTTCTGGTTAAATTACTTCCTTTCCAAGTACTGGGCCTTGGAAAGGAAATAATTGTAATAAAGTAAAGGAAACACTGTGCAACCATCTTTGCTTCTAAGGAACATTCTTGTTTCACTCCTTCAAAGACAAATGTATTTGCTAATTTGCCAGTCAATAAAATGTGTATTCATGGACTATTGATGATTTTTCCCATTAATATTTGACTATGTAACTTCAGTCTCCTTTCTCTCTCTTTCCTAATAATTTCAATTTCTTTGGTTTAGAACTATGATTTTCTTTATTTGATAACTAAAACTTTATATGAAACTTTTTATATTCATCCTAAGGAGTCTTCCCTAACACCACAGAGTACTCATACTTATTTATTCCCAATGTCATATCATTTCATCTTGATTCCTTTACACAATACTTTCTTTCACTAAAGTCCATTTTTTTAAAATGTTTCTTTTATCTCCTAAAACTCAAATCTTAGTCATTCTTCATTTGAACCAAACTAGCCTAGGCATTTTATTTTTCTTATCTTTTACAATAAATATGTAGATATCTTACCAAACAGCATATTATTCTAATGGAAACTGTAATTGTACCTACTGTGTGCTGGTCACTCTATGAAGCAGGCAAAGGATAATTTTAATAAAGCAGCTGGTGAAGTCCTATCTCTGTGAGTAAGATGAGATTCTGAGACTTGAAACAAAAGTATTCTACGAAAATTGAAGAGTAAAATGTTCTGATTTGACCGAGTTGGCAATGAAGGCAGGCAGCATTTGAAAAGGAATTAAGGTAGAATTGCCTATGGCAGGCCCTGCGCTGAAACAGAACATTAAGAGTGACTTGGGGGTAAAATAAAGCTATAGATTTACTGGAATACTGAAGAAGGAGAATTTGTCCTTGAAGATGTGTGTACCATTGATTGAGAAACAACCATTAGCTGCAGGTTTCCAGAGGCAGTAAATCCCAGCAAAACAGCTGATAGATTAGAACCTCATATCTTTGTATTAGTAGCACAATTCTTTACCACATGAATTTATAAACACTTTCTCTCCTCTTTTGTATAGGAGCTTTAGTGGCACTGCGAACTCAAAGGTGCGTGGTTCAAAGCACCAACTGCTCCGTGGGAGAAGGATGGGTAATCTCCTCCCTTTCGGTTAACTGCTTCAGAAAGCGGGCTGGAAGGCCAGTTATGGGTCAGTTTCAATCAATGGTATTCAACAACAACAAAAACTACTTTCTGATTTTTTATATTTATTATGACAATTACACTGCTTGTCTATAACATGAGGCATTTAAGAGCTACAAGAGGTAACAAAAAAAAGTGCACAAAGAGAATTTAGAGAAACAAAAGAGTGAGCTCACTTTGCAGTGCCTAGGTTCATGGGTGATGTCATTAGGTGCCATTGAGTTGGTTCTGACACAGAACCACCCTTTATATAATAAAATGAAACCTTATCCAGTTCTGTGCCATCATCACAATCCCTGTTGCACTTAAACCTATTGTTCTTGTCACTGTATCAATTCACCTCATTGAAAGTACCACTCTTTCTTTGCTGATCCTCCACTTTTCAAGAATGGTGCCCAACACCAGAGATTTTTCCTTTCTAGAAATACACCTAAAGGATGTGAGACAAAATATTAGTGTTATTCTTTCTGAAGAAACTGTATTGCACTTCTAAGAAAGGTGTAATTGTTCTTTTGTCAGCCCATATTACAGTCAATGTTCTTCACTGACATTAGTTCTTGTTGTTAGGTACAATTGATTCTATTAAAAGTCATATTGACCCTCTAGGAAATGTTCTGAATCTTTCCCTAGCCTGCATCATTCTTACAATCACTGATATGCCCAAGCCCACTGTTACGGTTGCTGTGTCAATCCCCCTGTTGAAGATCTTCCTCTACTTGTAAATACCTTCCCCTGCATGATGTCTTTTCCCTTCATGCCAACATTCTAAAAGCAAGTAATAGAAATTGTCACTACTGTTGCCTTTGTTGCACTGTTGCCAAGACAGATTCGTCTTTTCTTTTGACAGTACCTGGGATAGTCAAAGCTCTTCTCAATCATCAGAAACTGTAGGCATTAATTTTTCTATAATCTGACTTTCAAAAGCTTAATTGTTGCTGTTCTTGTTATGTGCCGTTGTGTCTCTTGTGACTCATAGCGACCCTATGTGCGGCAGCCCTAAACCCTGCTCTATCCTGTGCCAATCGCATTGTCTCTGACACACCCATCCTGATTACCCCAGTCACTGAATCAATCCACCTCATAGAGGGTCTTCCCCTCCTGCACTGTCCCTCCACCCTCCCAAGCATGATGTCCCTCTCCAAAGACCTGTCCCTCCTTACAACATGTCCAAAGTATGTCAGATGAAGCCCCAGAATCCTTGCCTCCAAGGAGCAACCTGTTTTAACCCTCTCCAGGATGAATCTGTTTGTTTTCTTGGCAGTCTATGGTACATTCAATACTCTTCTCCAGCACCGCAGCTCAAAGGAATCCTCCTTCTATCCTCCCTAGTCATTTTACAACTTTCTGATGCATAACAAGTGATTGCAAAGACCATAGCCTGTATCAGACGCACCTTACTCTCCAGAATGACACCATTGCTCTTCAGTACCCTGGAGCAGTCCCTAGCAGCAGACTTTGCTTTGGTATTTTTAATTGTTTATTATGCTCTTGTTGTACATATGTGCAACCTATATACAAAAAAGCATAATAAACAAAATAGCATGGTTTGGATAAAGCACATCTGTATTTAAACTGACATCATTGCTTGTAAGCACTTTAGAAAGGTCTTGACAGTACATTTACTCAGTACAATATGTGTTTTGATTTCTTGATTGTTGTTACCATGGATGTTGGTTGTTAATCCAAGTAAAACGAAACATTTGACAATTTCAATCTATTCTAGATCCATCAAAAGGTAGAACTTAACCATTTTGGGAACTAGTATATGACTAAGAACAAATACTAATAAAGGAAGAAAGTCAAGCTGCCCTAAAGACATTGGCAATAATAAGGCTCCAGGAATTAATAAAATAGCAACTGACATATTTAAATAAATAGTCCTGGGCATGGTCGCTAGTCTACACCAAAATATTTACAAGATGGTCACCTGTCCAGCTTACTGAAAGTGATCCATAGTTGTTCCCATTTCCAAATAAGGTGATCCAATAGAATTTAAAATTATCAAACAATATAAAAATATCATTAATATCACACACAAGTACAATCTTGCTGAAGATTATTTAAAAATGGTTGGAAAAGTGCATTGGCAGGTAACTGCCAGAAATTCGAGGGGATTCAGATGAGGCCATGATATGAGGGATATCATTGCTGATTTCAAATGGTGTTACTTCCTTGGCTGAAAGCAGAGAGAATAAGAAAGATTGACCATATTTTATTGACCATGATAAAACATTTTATTGTGTGGATCATAATAAAATATGGCTAACTTTAAGGAGAAAAGGAATCACAGAGCAATTAATTGCAGTGATGAGACACTTTTATATAGACCAAGAAGTTGTTGTACATATAGAAAAAGGGAACATTGCATGGTTTAAAGTCTGGAAAGGCGTTTGTTAAAATGGCATCCTTTCTCCATACCTGTTCAATATGTACTTGGAGAAAATGAGCTATATGAACAATAATGTGGCACTGTAGTTGGAGGAGAGCTCCTCTACAATCTGTGTTCTACAGATAACATAATCTTGCTTGCAGAAAATGAAAGGGACTTAAAGTACTTGCTTCAGAAAAGCAAAGATTACAATCCTTCATATGGGTCAATCTGGGCATTAAGAAAACAAAAATTCCCACCCTTGAATCAATTAACAACATAAAGATTTGTGATCAATTTTTCTTAGGTCTTCCTTATTCATTGTTCAACATTTTACATGAAAAGGAGCAAATGAAAATGCCATGGTCTGGATCAAGCACACTTTCATCTTTAAATTACATCCTTACCTTTCCATGATGTTCTGGTGGTCTAGTGGCAAGAAGCTGTGCTGCAATCCCAAAGGTACACAGTTTGAAGTCACCAGATGCTCTGCAAGAGAAAATGGACAATCTCCTCCTGTGTGATTACTGCCTCGGAAAACTCTCCAGAGTCAGCTATGGGTTAGTTCCAACTCTATGGTACACCCCCCGCAACAATAACACCCTTTAATACTTTAAAGAAGTTCTTGGCAGTATAGTGATTCAAATGATATTTCATTTGATTTTTGCTGCTATTGTCATGGGAGTTGATTTTAGATCCAAGTACAATTAAATTTAGGATGTCTTTAATATCTTCTCCAGATATGACAACATTTTTTATTGTTCCAGTTGTGGAGAATTTTTATTTAAGTTGAGATATAATCCATACCAAAGGCTATAATCTCTGACCTTCATCAGTAAATACTTCAAGTTTTTATTTTCAGGAAGTAAGATATGTAATTGCATCTTATATGTGAATCTTCATCTAACCCTCATTGTATTCTTCTTCATACAGTCTAGTTTCTTTCTTACATTGCTAATTTAATCCTTAGGATAATCCTATGAGGAAGAGATCATTATTTTACCCTTACTAGTTAGAGAAGAAAACTCTAGCTTAATGTAATCTGTGTAGGGACACATGTCTAGCAAAGGGTCACACCTTTCTACTATGTGAATGGCTTTATTCTGAGCTCAAATTCTGAAATTCTGACTGGCAGCATTGCTTAAAATTAACATTTTTTATATTTTATTTTCTTTTAATAGTATTGAGTTCTTTCTCCCAGCTACATTGTAAGCTCTTTCATTTAAGCACTCATACTGTACACATTCTTTTTATTCAATAGTCCCCGTGTAGTTGGGGGGGAAAAAAGGGAATGATTGACATAACATTTGGAAAAGCCTGACTGTGAATGGAAGACACACAAAAAATCTGAGAACTTTAACTTTGGCATTTTAATTAATAAGTACCATCATGCTACTCCTATCACTACACAAAATGATACTGTAGGATTTGCACATATTCTGGACAGTTCAATCAAGAGCAATATTCAGAATTTTTAATTCAAGGCACAGAAGCCATAGAATGTGAGAATTTTCTTTCACTGACCACCTTCTGTAATTCACTTCTTGGTGTTCCCTTAGTGTTTGCCAACATAAGGCAAAGCACAGGAAAGACTGAAAAGACACATCATCTCTCCCCCTGCCCCCTTCTATGAATCTGTTGGCAAGAGTACAGGGCCTCCTGGGGTACAAGTTTGTAGAGCCCATGTGATTTCAGGCACTCAACAGTGTGGCTTTTTCTCACTAGCAAGGTCAATGAATAACTCTCCCTCCTCTATTCCAAAGCCTGTGGGAAGAAAGCCAAAAAAGATGAGACCATAGGAGGTCACACACACCATTCTGTTGATAACCAGTTTGGAGTCGCTGCTACTAATGTGTCCACAGATCCCCAAACCTCCATTCTGAAGTACTGATTTATCACCTTCTAATAATTCAACATATGGGGAAGTGAAGTTACTTTCCCAGATCTTGTCAGAAAATAAATACTTATTTGAGAATAATCTAACTGCTTGTGCCTAATTCTTCAATGCCGATCAACATAGGTGGGCACTTCGCTCTGACTCATTACTCTGAAAATAAAAGTGCCACGGCTAAATTCCCCTACAGGTTACTCATGTTGCTGCCTTGACTACTCCACATCTGAAAACACATCTTGCTATCCAAGAGCCCGTCACCTCCTACCTTGACGGCAGCTGTTTGACTTGGGAGCACACTATTTCCTTGTGAACTGCTGCTGAATACTGGGAGAAACAGTGACAAGCCTAAGTGTCGTTTTACACCCCATTTAACCAGGGGAGACACATCTGTTTCTCTCTTTGCAAGGGAAGCGCAAGGCTTAGTCTTTGTGACAAGGTCACCGGTCCAGCCTTAGGATTCCTTGTGAAGAGAGAACCAAACTTCTCCAGACACTCACAGACAGAATGCCGACTGTGAGTTCTTCAAATACAGATCCAAGGACACAATTTTGTCTGGCTGGGATGGAAGAGGCCCAAGTAGTGAACAAGCATGACTAGTCTTCTTTTGTCTGCAGGCTCCCAGCCTGTCCTGCTGTTAGCCCTGAAGTTCTCATTTGGCGGCAAGCCATGCTCCTACCTCCTGGACACCAACATTTTTCAAATGCAGAGAGATGCACCAGTGACTAAAAGGAGGAAGACAATACCTTTCATTTTTGCACATTTTGTTTAACTTTTTTCTCCCAAGAATTAGCTCTTCACAGATTCCTCAGATTCATGTAGAACTTAATCATCAAATGCATTTTCAGAGTTCTTAACCCCTGTTGAAGCAGCTTATGTATAACTCTAGCCTGTGGACACCTGAGTTTGAATCCTAAGAATCCATTATCTTATAGACTGTAATCTTTGAAATGAATTCCACTTTGATGTGCCTTAATTTCTTCATCTGTAAAATGGTAATCATGATAGCATCTATCTCTCAGGGTTAAATGATAATTAAATGAGATATGATGGCCAAGGAATGAGAGCAGTTCCCCACATATGAAGACACTCCGTGGGTCATGAATTCCCAAGTTACATACAGCCCATAAATAAAACACAATCCCTATAAAGCTCATTGAACTGAAAAGTTGGCTTGCATGCAATGAATTGAAATAATGAACTGCATGCTACTTTGCAACATATATAAAATACTGTTATTGTAATTAGTGTTACTAAGTAAGAGTGTTTTTGTGGCGAGCTCTGGTGGCCTAGTGGCAAGAAGCTGCAACTGCAAGTTCAGAGGTGCACAGTTCAAATCCACCAGATGCTCTGCTCGAGAAGGAGGAACAATGTCCTCCTGTACCAGTCAGATCTGATTTGATGGTACACACAAAAAATAATGAAATAAAAAAAAGAGTGTTTTTGTGCCTCTAGAGTATTTTCGTAATGTTTTTGTGCACAAAAAGATGGACTACATGCTATATACTGGGACAATATTTGACTGTCAATAGATACAAACTGTACTTAACTTTCAGGGATCATTTCTATAGTTCGTTACTAGAGAAGTTTCTCTGATCGTGTAGAGCACCGAAAACCATGAGGAGGAGACGCAGCGTTCTCTCCTGAGCGTGAAGCCGGCTCTTGGTGTTGCTTCGTTCCAAGGAAGTACTCACAGTAATTCATCTCTAAATTTTTAAAGTATTTTTTATTATCGATAATTTTTCTTCTAATATTTTACTTTCACACATGTATTGTGTGCAAATAAGTGCCACCAATACAAAGTAAATATCATTACTATAATTCACAATAAATGACTATTTAGAGTGTGAAATTCATTGTTCAAGAAAAGAAAAAAAAATAAATTTAAATTAACTTTATGTCTTTAATCAAACGAGGTCCGTTGTTATCTAATGTGAGCCAATATATTTTGAACTTTGGTATGTATAGCAGCAATATCACCTTAGGTAGTAAAATTGCTATTTAATCCCATAACGTGAAAATTCTTTCACTACATAGTTATTCTTTTTGAATTGAATCTCAAGGAGATCTTCAGTTTGTTTAAAGGAAACTCTAGTGAACTATTTCACACACACACACACAAAAGTTATACTTCTTACCGAAAGATATTATCTCATTCATGCTTTGAATCCTCCAGAAACTCCCCAGGACCAAGATAAACAATCTCTTCCTGTGTCATAACAAGACAATCCACTGGAGGGTTCCTCTGGGAGTTGTTCTGGCTCCAGGAGTGAGCCAGTGAGTGAGTGAGCGAGTCAGCATGTGTTTATACAAGGGGAAAAAGTGTAAACTTTACTATTTATTGTACTTGCACATAAACTATGTTTTATACATATACATTGAAGAGCTCTGGTGGCCTAGTGGCAAAGAGCTGCACTGCAATCCCTAGCAACCAAGTGATCATTGGTTTGAATCCACCAGCTGGTTCACATAAGAAAAATGATCACTCTCCTCCCATCATCCTATCAAGACGTAGAGCCTTATAAATTGGCGGAGGAACAGTATAAATCAGACTTGACTCAATGGCAATGAATTTGGTTTTGTTTTGTTCGGCATGAAGTGGAATCCTGGTTGCAGAGTGTATTGCTTATTGAGCTGTTAACAGAAAAGCTGGGGTTCCAATCTTTAAGATGCTTGAGATAAGACTTTCTCCTCACGTAAAAATTATATAGCCTTGAAAATGAAGAGTAGTAGTCATGAGTAGGAGTCAATCCAATGCAGTGGATTTTAGTGGGTTTTATGTACAAGGAAGACTTATCAACAACTGGCATTATGCAGATGACACAACTTTGCCGGCTGAAACTGAGGACAGATTGAAGCATTCGCTGCTGAAGGTCAATGACGGCAGTCTTCAATATGGACTAAAGCTCAACATCAGGAAACAAAGATTCTTACCACTGGGCCATTTGGCAGCACCATGACAAATGGGGAAGAGATTGAGATTGTTAACAATGTTGCCTTGCTCGGGTCCACAAATCATCACTTTTTGCACCAGCAGTCAAAAAATAAAAAGAAAAATTGCAGTAAGGAAACCTGCTGTCAGGGACCTGTACAAAGCAGTCAAGAGCACTGATGCCAGGCTAGAGACTAAATATATCTGATTTAGGCCATGGTCTACAAGTATTTGCTAAGCATCAGAGAGTTGGCCAATGACTAAGTATGACAGAAGATGGATTGAGGCCTTTGAGTTGTGGTGCTGGAGAAGAGTACTGAACATACCATGAATTGCCAAGAGAATAAGCAACTCTGTCCTGGAAAGGGTGAAACCAAGAAACTTTTTGGAGACAAGAATGTTGAAGCTCTGTTTCACATACTTTGGGCATATGGCCAGGAGGGACCAGTCCTTGGAAAAGGTCATCATGCTTGGACAGGTAGAAGGCCAGCACAAGAGAGGAAGATCCAGGCTGAGGTGGACTGCCAAAGTAACTGGAACAATTAGGGTAGGTGTGCCAGAAACAGAGAGACTGGCTCAGGATAAGATGGGTTTCTACATAAGGTCACTATGAGTTATAAGTGACTCAATGACACATAACAGCAAGAAGTGGCATTTTTAGAAATATTTTGAAAGATCAGTGAAAAAATGTTATGCCCTCTGTGTTCATATTTGGAGAATATATATAATTCTCTTATGTTTTTAAATATCCCATAAAACAAAAGGTTTAACACGGGGAAATTGTCAAAGCATATTACAAAATTCAGAAGTTTGCATGAGATCAGCTTTTCCCTAAAACGTCAGTAAATATATTTCTGTAGACACTGAACAGAGTAGTGCTGTCTTCACAGAGCTAAAGCCCATTTACTGTACTTGAGAGGGCTATTTTTATCTCCCAGCCTCACCACAGGATCAGATGATGCAATAATACCACATTCAAATAAGAGAATTCCTCAAGGTCCTTTCATCCAAGGATCTGAGGTGCTTCATAAACATTAATTAATTCTCCTAACACCTCAGTGAGGAGAGAATCTATTTTTTGCACTAGTAAGACATGCTAAAAAAAAAAAAAAAAGAATACCACCAGCACTTAGACAGAACCCAGTCTGCAGAACAAGCCCAATCTTTTTGTACATGGAGGTGGGGAGGGAAACCTAATTGGATCTGTATTCAGGCCTGGAGATGTTAAATGTGCTGCAGGAGTCACAGCAAAATTCTCACCAATCTGGGAACTCCAGAAACTTAGACGAGCCACCCAGGGTACACTTACTTGTCAAGTGTAAGTAGCCATAGGGCAAAACTTACGAAGTAAGAGAAGTAGTGGATGAAAAAGCAAACAAATGAGAACAAGAAAATCAAAATACAGCAAGCAGAAAACATTAAAACATAATTTTCCATACCTTCCAGTCATCATTGTATGCCTTATATCCTGATCACTGTGGCTAAAAAGAATAGAAAATATTTTTTCTCAGTGTCAAAGGAGTTTTTTTTTCTTTTCCCCATTTTTTAGTCTAATTTTCTTATCAAATCCTAAACTAAGGCTTTTCTGAAGTTGTAGTTCAACCATTAATAACATGAGCAATGCTTATAATGTTTGGAAGGGAAGATTTCCTTCATTTCTTGTATGTATTTCAAGCCAATTTCTTTTGAGTGAGATGCTCAATATTGTAAAAATGGCTAATTACTACTTTCTACTCAGTTTTAAAGAAGATAGTCAATTCCTTTCTTTACACAATCCAAGTAAATTAACAAATAGAGGTGTCACTGCGCAGAACCTTTACCAATAAAAGTTTGGTTTTGTCTGTTCTTACGCTGATATTCTTACATGTCTAATGTGTTAGATTACTAAGCAAAAAAGTTGAGAATATAAATAAATCCGGAGAAAGTTCAGAAGTGAGGCTTGATGATCTGCTTCCAGAAAAGCCTTGAAAACCCATGGAACAGCCATCACATTTGGAATCTTGTTGTTTATGTTATTGCCGTGTGTCATCAGTTCATAGTGACCCTATGAACAACAGGTATGACCTTTATTCTATCTTGTACCATAACATGATCTCTGTTATCCTTGAACCCACTGTTAAAGTCACTGTGTCAATTCTATTTATTGAAGGCCTTCCTTTCTTCTCTGATCCCTTACCTTTCCCAGCATGAAGTCTTTTTCCAACGACAGTTCCTCCTAACAACATGCCTGAAATATGTGCTCAAAGTATGAACCTCTAAGGAACACCTTGATTGTACTTCCTCAAAGACAGTTTGTTTTTTTCAGAAGTCTATTAAATACGTGCAGTGATTCCACTCTAGAAATTGGTTTCTCACATTTTGATGATAGTCATGTCAGCGAAATTTTGGTTTGTGTTTAGTTTGTGTTATTGCTTTATTCCCTCCTCAGGTGGGTTTCAGCTGGCTGGACTTTTGCCTGTTTTAGCCAACAAGGACCCAAGGGTAGAGAGTCTACTTGATTTATTATAGTCAACAGCATTTGTTGGGCTTGGCTTTAAACTTCCATAGTGATGGGTTAAGTCTGAGGACGGACTGGAGGCTTCTGTGCAGTGGTTCCACTCTAGGAGTTGATTTCTCATGTCTTGATGAGGATCATGTAAGAAAGTTTTGGTTTTGTGTTTATTAATGTTACGATGAACATTCTTTAAGTGGTACAGCTGTCATTTGTCTACTTGCTGTACTGAATAACTTGGAGTTGCTGTGATGCTGAACAGTGTGCCATAGTTGTGTTAAATACCATAATCGTTACCCATAATGGACAACGTTTGGAGAAGCTTCTAGCTTTATTCTAGCTCGGAAGCAGGAGTGGCATCCACTTCCTAAACCAAATGCCTCTGAAAGTTCTATAAACATAAAGAAATGCTGTTAATTATAGAACAGAGATCAGATATTTTGTTCACAGGGTCATATTTGACTTGACGACACTTAAGTGAGACTAGTGTTTTTAAATATTGGAGGAAGATTCTACTTTGTACATCACTCTTGGTCAATTTGCGGTACTGAGGTAATCTGGGTTTGCTGTGATGTTGAACCCTATGCCATAAGGGTATCAAATGCCATAACGGTTTCTCAATGTGGACAGTGTTGAGTGGAGCTCCTAGTTGCAAAACAGGTTTGGAAGCAGGAAGTGGCATCCACTTCCTAAACTATATGCCTATGGAAACTCTATGAAATTGGAGAAATGAAGATAGTTATGGAAAGGCATTAGGTCTTTCGTTCATAGACTCACTATGAATCATGCTCAACTCAATGACAACCAACAGCAACAACAACAACAACAACTCTTCTCCAAGACCATAATTCATAGGCATTGATTCTTCTTTTACTATCCCCATGCCTTCTAATTTTCAGAAGCATAGGAAGCAACTAAAAATGTCACGTCTTGGATCAGTTGCACCTTAGAGTCTGCAAGCATTCTATGGCATCTAACAAGAACAACCATAAAATCCTAGATTTGTGATTATATGGCTCTAGAGAAAATTGGGGGAGGAAAATACTATTTAGAGACTAAAAAAAATAAATGACAAGGGCATAAGAGCAACAAAACATGTTTCTTTTTCCCATGAACATTTACACTTATATATACTTTTAAATGTTTTAAATTTCATGATAAAACTATATTTTAAAATTATATTTAGAGTAAGAATAATATACAGAATGTATACAGAAGGCAGTTTAGATGGTAAAGATAGGAATTGAGTTGTAATTTTGCACATTATGCAGGAATGATCAGAGCTTCCACTTCTTTAGAAAAAGGGAAGCTTACTTTTTAGAAACTGCTTGACATTAAGATATGTTTTCCAACACAAGATATTTCCACTAATGGTCAATTTAGTGGTTCAAGTTCTAAACAAAACACAAGCAAGTTATATAAGTCTCCCCCTTCTTCACCGCTGAATATCCAAAGCACTTTATTGCAGATCTGGGAGAACACGGAGAGAATCCCCTTAAAAAATACTGTTGATGCCTTTGAGCTGTGGTGCTAGAAAAAAGTATAGAATATATCATGGTTTGCTTGAAGAACTGACAAATTCATCCTAGAGGGTGAGACAAAGCTGCTTCTTGGAGGCAAGGATTCTGAAGCTGCGCCTAACATACTTTGGACATGCTGCAAGGAATGACCAGTCCTCGGAGAGGGAGGGATATCATGCTTGGGAGGATGAAGGAACAGCACAAGAGAGGAAGACCTTCGATAAGATGGATTGATTCTGTGACTTGGGGAATGGTGGCAGGTGTGTCAGAGACAGTAAGATTGAGGCAGGACAAAGCAGGGTTTAGGGCTATTTTACTTAGGATCACCATGAGTCACGAGGAACTCGACAGCACATAACAACAATGAAAAGAATATATTATACTAAAATTATAGAACTACATCTATCTATCTATCTCTATATCATCTGTAACATACTAGCATCCAACATTAGGTGCAAGACTAGGGCATTGTTTTGTAGTTTCTTTTAGGTGTAAAAATCTGGTAGCCTATTCTTGAATAGTTTTCTGGGACCTGGTAATGTTTTGGAAAACCAGAAACAAATGAATCAGGGAGATCAAGACCAACAAAGATCAAATTTATCCACCTGGAAAACTCAAAGGAGTAGCTACATAAATCACACAGAGAAACATTTTTGACCTTTATGGTCCATCGGGCGGACGCTGTATACTAACTATCCCGAGACAAGGTAGCCATCTTTAATTAATTCGTGTTCCTCTTGGAAGACATATCATCCTCAGAGTAGAATGAGGTTACTTCATTTTTCATCAGTTTTCCTCAAGAAGTAAATGTAATAGAACATAATCATTGTCTAGCTGGACCAGGGGATCCTTAACCCTGTTTAGATCAAAGTTTAATAAAAAGGATTGACTATATTGAAAGGATTGATTACTCACCCAGTTTCACACAAAGAATTAACAAATTGTTTCAGAGGTCAAGCTAAATATTTGGGGTGTGATTTTAGCTTCTTTTCTCTCTCCTCGGTAACTATCCTCTTGCATCAGCACTTTGCTACAAATGGAAGAGAAGAGGTACTAAGTCACAAGAAGCCAATCCTGGAGTAGAAGTTCAAGACAAAGGACTTTTCCCCAGAACCATTTGAGATACGAAGCCGTCCTTGATACTGTACCTGATAGTGTACTTAGAAACTGAAACTGAAGAAATACTACCCACATCATAAGAGACTGGAAGTATCACAGAAATCCTGATGGATTGAGACTTAAGCCATCATATCAAGCTCTAGTTAAGGGAAGAGAGGTGTTGAACGGTGTAGGTGGAAGTAGAAAGGGATGCTGGTGGAATAGGGAAAAGGGTGGGTCAAATACATGTAGCAAAGGTGGGTAGCAACTATCAGTCATTTTTCTAACTGGGTGAAAGTCTTTCATCTGCTCTTTTCTGTAAAATACTTGTCTATCAGATGCTATTATAAAAAGAAAATTAAGACAGACTATGAAGGATTGGCCAACCCTATGTACAATAGAGCACTTAGACTAGCACTTAGACTAGCAGACATGGCAACTGAGGCTGAGAACTTAGATATGGAAACACAAAGGAGAAACAGCTGTAAAAATACACTACTGATTGGATCATGGAATGTAAGAAGCATGGAGGTAAGAAAATTGGATGCTGTTAAGAAAGAAATGGAACACATAAATATCGACCTACTAGTTAATGGCAAAGTAAGATGGCTTGACATGGGACATTTTGAATCAGATGATCAGATGATCTACTATACTGGGGATGAAAAGGTGAGAAAAAAATGAGGTTTAGTTATCAGAATATTTTTATAACATCAATTAATAAAAGGACTTATCTATATTGATATTTAACATAAAGAGCTCATCATACCTCTTTTCATTATTTTTATGACTGTAATAGAGGTATGTATTTTATTTATTTATTTATTTAGCTTCTTATTTAGAGTTAATGAGACCTTGTGGAGGGCTTTTGCATTTAAAAGTTGTTGTATTTTTGAGGAACAGTCTTCTAAGTGGTACAGTACTTTTAATTTGCTGTACTGAGGTAATCTACGGTTGCTGAGATACAGAATCTTGTGCCATTGTGGTGTCAAATGCCGTAACAATTACCCATAGACAGTGTTCGATGAGGCTCCCAGTTTAAGACAGGTCTGGAGGCAGGAGTGGCTTTCACTTTCCAAACAACCTGCCTCTGGAAACTCTATGAACTTTGAGAAATGATGAGAGTCACAGAAAGGCTTCAGGTTTTTTGTTCATAGGATCCCTATGAATTGTGCTCAACTCAATGGCAATCAACAAAAATAACAACAACTAATGGTAGTATTTCAGTATTTCACCACTTATCGCTTACAAATTTTTAAGCCTAAAGGTCTCTTTGCCATATTATTGGATTGTTTGAAGGAGGACTAGTAATGTATTATGTAATGTATACAAGTGCTTGACAAAAGGTCACATTTTCGAATCCATTTGATGTTCCTTGAATGAAAAATGAGTAGTAATCATTTAAATATTTAAAATCCTGGAAATCTAATGGAGATCAGAAGTGATGTGACACACCATAACAAGATAAATGTAAATAATCCAATAGAAAAAGGGGCACAGGATATGAACAGACACTTCAACAAGAAGACATTATGATGGCCAGCGAGCACATGAAGAAATCTTCAAAATCCCTAGCTCTAAGGGAGATGCAAAT
>NW_006399826.1:9595030-9597452 GCF_000299155.1 Elephantulus edwardii
CAGATATATGCACACCGATGTTTATTGTGGCTTTGTTCACAATAGCAAGGAGTTGGAAACAACCTAAGTGCCCATTAGTAAGCAAATGGATAGAGAAGCTGTGGTATATTACCACAATGGAATATTATGCTGCATTGAAAAACAAGGAACTCATGCAATATTATTCAAAATGGGTGACCCTGGAGGACCTAGTGGATAGAAAGTTATGCTACCAAGCCAAAGGTGAGTGATTTTATCTGCGGCCCTCAGACCTGGTTTTCATTGTTTTTGATCAAACATTCTTCTAAGTGGTATAGCTTTAGTCTGCCCATTTGCCGTACAGAGGTAACTCGAGGTTGCTGTGATGCTGAACACTGTGACACTGATGTGTCAAATGCAATAATGGAAGCAGGGGTGGCATCCACTTCCAAAAGAGCTTGCCTCCAGAAAATCTATGAACTTGTATGTGACGGTAGTGAGTTTGATTTCAGTTTTGTATGGTTTATGTTGTTATCATCATCATATGCATAGGTTTTAAGCTATGTTATAAACCCATCTGTGTAGCAATGTTTTCTATAGTAACTTATGTTTTAAGAAAATGGAGATTACTTTGAACATATATTTTTAATATCTAATGCTCTTTTGTTTATCCCTGGAGGTTAAAGTGTCTCTCTGGAAATATTTTCTTTCAATATCTGGAAATTTGTTACTATTTATTCCACCTCAAGCTATGGTCAATGAATTGCCTCAGTTTGCTTTTATTCTTCAGTGATATTTGATCAGAGCATAGAATTAATAATTGACAATATTTTTCATTGAGTAGTTTAAAATTACTGTCTTCGTATCCTCACAGGAAACGATGGTTAGTGCACAGTGATTATAATTCTTATTCATTTTAGAGAATGTGCTAATTAATTTTACTTACTGTATTCAGAATTTTTTAATCTTTTCAGTAATTTCAATATTATCTGGCTATTTTTACAAATTTTAACCTACTTTTAGATTTTCCCAGAGTTTCTTGTTTCTATACACTTATGTCTGTTAACCAACTCTTGAAAACTTTTAGCAGTTTTCACATATTTTTCTCCTAATTTATTTTCTCTTCTCTTCTTCAAGGACATCAAACAATTCCATCAACATAATTTTTGCTATTTTTCATTATTTTCAGATAATGTCTCAAAAATCCCTGAGAACCTATTAATTTCAGCTTATGTTTATTGTTTCTTCTTGTTGCATACTTTCCATTTAGCTATTGCTGACTCTTCCCTGTCTCATGCCCATTGTATTATTAAATCGAGATGTTTATGTGTTGCATTTTAAATTACAAATTTTATTTGTTCTCTTCTTCCCCTATCTATAGGAGTATTTTCTCTGTTTTATTAACTAAAAGTTTATTATCCTTTTTCACATTTAATATTTATGCTCTACAGCAATAATGATCTTAATCTCAGCAGAGATTATGAGGATGGCAGATTTTTATTCTGACTAACAAAATGTTTCCATGAGTTGGAGCCAATTCAACATTAATTGACCAAAAAACAAAACAAAACAAAACAAAAAGACCAAAAGCATCTTTTTGGGTTTTTTTGTCCAATGATTCTAGGATCATAGTTGTGCTCTGTTGCTTTAAACTTGAAAATAAGTCACATTGTCTTGCTTTTCCATAAATTGAATTACTTTTTGTGTGTCTTTTGATTTTGAATACTAATTTGTACAAATTCTTAATTTTGTGTACTATTCAAAAATAGGATGTGTTTTTATTTATTGATAAAATAAACTAAGTTATCTAAACCTGCAGTACCTTCCTTAAAGATAGTTTGAAACTATATAACAGGTGGTTTTTTTCAATCTTAGCTACACATTGATTTTAATTTTACTCTGCTCAGTTGAAAGCAGTAAATACCAAAGAAATGTAGATCTGTGTTTCTTTGACTATGCAAAGGCATTTGACTGTGTGGACCATAACAAACTGTGGCTGACTCAAAAGAATGGGAATCCCAGAGCACTTGATCATGCTAATGAGAAACCTATACTTGGATTAAAGAGGCAGTCATCAGAACAGAGCAAGGATATGCTGCATGGTTCAAAATTGGGAAGGGCGTATGCCAGGGATGTGTCCTGTCTCCATACCTTTTCAACCTGCATGCAGAACAGATTATCCTGGAGGTTGGGCTCTGTGAGGAGAGATGTGGCATCAGGATAGGTTGAAGATCTATCAACAATCTGTGTTATGCAGATGACACAACCCTTCTTGCTGAAACTGAGGAGGACCTGAAGCACTTGCTTCAGGTCAAGGACTACAGCCTTCGGTATGGATTGAGGCTCAATGTCAGGAAGACTAAGATTCTCACCACTGGACCAATTGGCAGCATCAGGATGGATGGTGAAGAGATTGAGATTGTTCACAGCTTTAGTTTGCTTGGCTCCGCAGTCAACACTCTTG
>NW_006399826.1:9597862-9599210 GCF_000299155.1 Elephantulus edwardii
TGTGAGGTAGATTGATTCCGTTACTGACGTAATCAGGATGGGTTTTTTGGAGACAGTGCGATTGGCACAGGACAGAGCAGAGTTTAGGGCTGTTATACATAGGTTCACCATGAGTCGCAAGTAACTCAACGGCACATAACAAAAACAACAACTGCTCAATTGTGATAGAAGATTGAGCATTGTTACTTCCTGGTTTTATAGGGCACCTGACTTGGAGTAGACTCTGTGGCATCTAGGGAACATTGTCCAACTTTCTGATGCCTAACAAGTGATTGCAAAGAACATGGCCTATATCAGATGCACCTGTGTCAGATCATGGTGTAGAGATTGCTCAGCTATTTGAACAATGTTTATACATGGCAAGTTTATGCTCTTCTGTCTCTTTCTGTAATAAATTTCCCATTTCTCACTTCGTTGTTGCACAACATCTCAAAGGTACATGGTTTGACCCATTAGCTGCTCCACAGGAGGATAGGCTCCTCTTACGTGTGATTTACTCACTCTGAAAACCTGCTGGAGGATCAGCTATAACTCATTTCCAACTCAGCACACCACAACAACATGTCAAAAGGGATTCTGTTCTTTGAATCTGCAAACCAGAAAGATTTAAAAAAAATTTAGTGTCACTTTAACTATTCTGAATCAAATTGCCTTATAACAAATGTCTGGCACATGCAAAAATTATAGAAGTTAAAAAAATCATCCAACGTTGTACTTTACTTCCAAGTTAAATTATCATCAAAAATTTTTTTTATTGTTAATCCCAAATTATTAATGTAGTCTCTGTTGGGTTTCTGTAATGTGCTCCAGATGCATACCTTTCATTTGTGGTCCACAAGAAGTTGGCAACAGCATACTGTTAGCAAAACCATTACGTTCTCTCATATTTTAATTTTCTCATTTTACCTCTCCCAAAGATGTAAATTTACATTCACACAAGTTGGAAAAAATATAATAAACTTGTCCAGTAAATATTTTTTGAAATGTATTATTCTTCCTTATATTTGGGTTTTAAAACTCATCAAGTATGATTTTACTTTGTTAGCTATTTCTTTTTCAAGGTATTCTTTGATGATCTATCTTTCATACAACATACACATTAAAAGATTATTTTGAAAGATGGAGTTGTTGGGAGGGAATGTTATGAGAGAAAAATAATTATTAACAGTGAAGAAAGAATTGTGTTTAAGTTCATTAAAATAGTTCCACTATTAGAACGTCCACTCAGAATATTATTGCTTTTCAATTTTTGACTCATGCATTTTTAACTTGTTAGTTAAATTTGTACCTTCTAGGCTGCAACACTTCCATGATACATCTTCAAGGATATGAACATGTACGGCTAAGC
>NW_006399826.1:9610649-9611853 GCF_000299155.1 Elephantulus edwardii
ATTCTTCTGGTATTCTCTTCTTTCATCCAAGATCCATTTGACATTGGCCATAATATCCCTAGTGTCATGACCTCTTCTAAACCCAGTTTGTATTTCTGGTGGTTCTTTATCTATGTACTATTTTAATCATTTTTGGATAATCTTCAGCAAGACTTTTACTTGCAGGTGATACTAGTGATTGTGTTTGATAATTTCCACACTCTTCGGTATTTTGCCCATGTCATCAGTAAGTGTTGAAACTTGAGGCTTGAATCTTAGAAAATAAATATAACTTTATGTAAGTTTTCAGAATAAAAGCTGGACTTTTTAGGGGGAGAGAAACATTTTAAAAACACTGCAGTGTTAAGGGTTTAGTGTTTAAAATGGCTTTTCTAGCCATTGAGTTTAACTTTGCATTTGGGTGGGTGGGGAAATGCAAATGTGTGTGGTTAGTTTGTTGAATTAGTTAGCCTCACCATTAAATTAAGTGGATCCAGCTGCAGATATTGAGAATCTCACTATTCATAAAGAAGAGGCAAGAAACTGTGCAGATTCTTGCACCATCTGGACAAGGGTCTAAGGGAACAGCAAGCATAGCAACTAGCAGCAAAGAATCAGAGACCTGATCTAAGACAGAACTGACTTTTTGTGCCGTCAAGCTTCAGCACTGGAAAAATCCTTGGTAAAGGACCAAAGACGGATAAGTTCCAGGCTGAAACCTGAGTGTAGAACTGACTTTTTGACTGTTATGAGAGAAAACTTGATTTAAGAGCCTTTCATCAAAGTTTATTGGAGGACTGGGTGAGGGAGTGGGAAGCTATATTTTGCAGGACTAAGAACCTAAAGTCACAGGCTAAAGGCTGAGGTTCCTGTGAGCATAGTTCGGAAGTTTTCCTGACTGAATGATTGTATTCTATTGTTGTTGTTGTTGTTGTTATGTGCCATTGAGTCGTTTGCGACTCATAGCGACCCTATGCACAACAGCCCTAAACTGTGCTCTGTCCTGAGCCAACCGCACTGCCTCTGACACACCCATCCTGATTACCCCAGTCACCAAATCAATCCATCTCATACATTGTTTTCCCCTCCTGCGCCATCCCTCCACCCTCCCAAGCATGATGTCCCTCTCCAAGGACCCTTCCCTCCTGGCAACATGTCCAAAGTATGTCAGATGAAGCCCCAGAATCCTTGCCTCCAAGGAGTAGCTTGGTTTAATCCTCTCTAA
>NW_006399826.1:9612218-9621579 GCF_000299155.1 Elephantulus edwardii
ACTGAAGGCTGCAGTCCTTGACCCTTCGCAGCAAGTGCATGATGTTCTCCTCAGTTTCAGCAAGCAGGGTTGTGTCATCTGCATAACACAGATTGTTAGTAGATCTTCCACCAATCCTGATGCCACAATTCTCCTCATAGAGCCCAGCCTCTCAGATAATCTGCTCTGCATACATTTTGAAAAGGTATTACAAATCTAAATTATAGCCTTTTGACTACCCTGATGTGGTTCTATGTGGTGTGAGCTATTCCAATAAGTTTTGGGCCTATTAAAGCAGTGAGACTGGTGTTGGTTTGAGTGGAAAGAGGCATGGAAGCATGAAGCATATGCCTGACTTCATGAGAATTGGTTTTGTATTGGTGATCTTGTTGAGAGAGACAATTTCCATTGTGGAGTTGGCTAATGTCACATATGGCCATCCTTACACGGTCTTGCTCCTTTCAAAATAGATAATGACCATTTTGATTTAAGTACAAAGCAAATCCAAACAAATGGTCCCAGAATAAAATCCAACTCATAATAACTGAAGATGATAGATAGATAGATAGATAGATAGATAGATAGATAGATAGATAGATAGAAGCTAAACTTGGAGTTAAAGACTTCCATATTTGGATATTTAATGAAACTTGGATGAAGAAAGCACAGTGTTTTTATCCATCATAAACATTTTGAAAGCTAATTAGTTTTAGATAAGAGTGAAAAATGAAAGCAAATGTCTATGTGGTAAACGAGATTGAGTGTGTGCCTAGAAACTAGAAAATTTTTATGCTATCAATTTTGCTCTTCAACTCATTGCAAAAATGAATTTTGGATCATATATTCTTACAAGTAGAAAAGAATGGATTACTTATTGAAAAGTACTCCTTTTAATTTTAAGAAACTAGTCTGTTTATTATTTTTATGCTTATATATTAAAAAAATAACTTTCTAAGAAGATACTGTTCATCCTAAGTTAAAGTTTCTGACACCAAGAACATAAATAATTTTGAGATCACTATTTGAAAAAGAGATGATTCTCAGAGAAAGTCTGTTTATCCTGATCAACATTTCCAAGTTTCTGTGTTCCTTGTAGCTTTGCCTACCCACATCTATTTAAGTCAATGCCAGTTAGAATGAAATTACAGACATTAAAACATAAAGATGAAAAGAAAGCTCAGATTTGTGAGCAAAGAAGATTTATCTAGTCTCTGTGGGATTAGGAACACCTCAATTTAATTTGATCCACAATCTCATGTATTTCTAAATCATTAAAATATTAAATGAGGCAGGATTTAACATTGGCACCTCTCCCAAATGCATATATTACCATTTATCATTAGTTTGCCTTTTTTCTCAGTCAATTCTTGGTTGAAGTGACTTTAAAAAAAATCCTGTGAAACTAATTTGCAAGTAAATGTGTATAAAAGCCTGTAACAAATGACGAATTAAAAACTAAATACATTTCATATAGTTTCTCTTGTTCAACAGTTCATTTTGGAATCCTTCAGCTCATACAATTTATGTTTCATAAATTCATTTAGGCCCTTGATCCTGATACCATTATTCTCCCTATGTCTCCCTTTAGTATCTTCTGATGCTTTGCTTTGCTTTGCTTTGCTTTCCATTGAAAAGTAAAATTTTCATTTGTATATTGTCAGGATTAGAGTGCCTACAAAATAATTTAAAATATAAATTTCTAATAATTCTCTTCCATCCAAATATAAGCTGATTTGTAAAGAGTTCTGATAAATGGTTTAAAAGTATAATAGCCTTTGTTTTTTCCCCTCTCTCCATATTTACATATTTGACCATTATAACAACTATATACATTCTCAGGTCTTTCTTTTAACTGCCCTTTTGTTCTTTTTCTACTGTAAAGTTACAAATTGTTCTGTACCATAGAGTCAGAGCCGACTGCTGACCCTCCAGCTGGGTTTTAGAGGCAGATAATCATACAGGAGGGGATTACACAACCTTCTCCTTCTTCCACAGAGCAGCTGGTGGCATCAAACTGTGTGCCTTTAGAATTACAGCACAGCTTCTTGCCACTAGTCACAAGAGCACAAGTAGATACCTTCATTGCATTCATTCTTCCTCCACTTGTTTTCTGAGTTAAATTATTGTGAACAGGAAAATAATCTCCTGATAAATGGTGTATTGTTAGGACTTTCGAAAATAGATTTTGATTGAACCCATTTGCCTTAGGGCCCTCCCCCATGGGGGCATGGTCACCAGCTGTCTCACTGTAAACATCTTGTTGACCACTGATCAGTGCATACAATGTCATACAGCTGTGAAGCCAACAGAAGAGAGAGAGAGAGAGAGAGAGAGAGAGAGAGAGAGAGAGAGAGGGGCCAGTCTTTGGAGAAAAGATATCATGCTAGAATGGTAGAGAGTCAGCAAAAGAGAGGCCAACCCTGAAGAAGATGAGTAGACACAGTCACTGAAACAATTGCTCCTAGCATAGCCAAGAGAGTCAGATTTGGACATGATAGGATGCACTTGATTTGTCCATGGTCTTTGAAATTACTTGCTATGCTTCTGAGAGCTGGACAGTAAATAAGAATTACAGAAGAATTGGTGCCTCTGAGTTGTGGTGTTTGAGAAGAGTAGTGAAGATACCATGGGCTGTCAAAAGAACAAATAGACATGTCTTAGTCATACTTTGGTCATGTTGCTAGAAGAGCCTGGTTCAAGAGAGGAAGACTCTCAATCCAGTGTACTGACACTCTGACTGCAGCTATGGGCTCAAGCCTATCTGAGATGACATGGATGGCACAGGATAAGACAGGGTTTGGACTTGTTTTTCAGAGGGTCACTGTGGGTTGTACTCAACTCAACAGCACCAAACAACAATTATAGGATAGGACAAAATTCTTAGGTTATACATAGCATCTCTTTGTGTTGCAGTTGACTAAATCACATCAAACAGGAGCAACAGCAATATGGGAGTTAAATGTTTTACTCTCTATTTTGGCCAATTGCTGAGAAATAAGAAGGGGGAAAGTATAATTTTAGACATAATTTCTTGAAAATAAAAAAATAGTAATAAATCCCACTTATTTAATATTATTTCAGTGAGTCTACAGTGCCAAGTAAAAATCTTGTGTTAATTGCAGAATATTTTATATAGTTGGAAATAAGAATTTTGTTCTATATATAAGGAAGCAGGAATATCAGGTACTTTGGGAGTTGGAAGCTGTATTTATATTTATAATGCTAAATTTTCCTTTTAAGTTTTAGATAATATGTTTATATTAAATAATGTTAGAACATAATATCTTATTATTTAAAAATGCTTTATCTAACTAAAGAGTTTGGTAAATTTCAAACTAACTTCAAACAATGATCACAAGTAGGAAATTGTGATTTGTTTTCATTCTATTTTGTTCATGGTTCAAATTCATCAATATTTTATTTTTTTAAGAAATATGACTTTCAAGTAGCAAAAATAAAAAGTATAAAGTTACCTTTATTTATGACTTATCATTTCCCCTCTCTATATTTTGACAAATAATATGACATAAAAAATGATTAAGTTTCTCATTTCACAATGTGACTTGTGTATTATTTATTACCAAAATAAAAGTCACTTTGTGAATCTAAGTTTTTATTCTTTTGTGTTTCCTTCCATATAAAAAAAGTGTTTTGTTGGGAAACTGATTTTCATAAATACCTATTTTTTTCCCCTCCCTAATGACAGGTAAGTCCTTTTAAATGACTCATTGTTAATTAGTTCAGAGCAATATTCCAAAAGAATATTTTATTTTTGGAACCTCATTTTATTGATTTTCTGCTCCAGTAGCGTGACTAATGCACATCACAGTTAGAACTCTGCAAAATGTTTGCAGCAAAAGCCCAAACTAAGTAATAATCACCTGATATTTACCTGGTTTCTTTACTTCGTTATCAACTGAATCATCAGGCTCAATTCCTCAAAAGGATCTTGGCTTTTACAAGCACTCCCAGTATTATCCGGTCTTCTTCATCTGTGTCAAATTTGATCATTTCTCTTGCAAATTCCCAGGTTCAATCTTGAAATGAAATGAGATGCTATGGTTTTGGCTGCTCTTTGCTTTTGATTTTTGGTTCACTGATGCCTGAAAGTCAAAACAAAACCGAAGCATAGGCTGTTGGGAGTCCAAATGAGAAATTTAAGTGAATATCAATGGATCTAGCAGCTGACTTTTAGCATCTTAGGTACTGACAGCACCACAAAGCCTTCAGAACCACAATAAAATGGCAACCAGTCCAACCAAAATGGCAACAAAGTAAGGCAGAAAGTAACACAGCACATTTCTTCTAAAATATCAAGGTGTATATTCAGAATCCTTTTTCTTTTTTGGCCTTATTTGAGGCTTTTAAAGAACTTCGGTCAACAAAATTTCTATTTCAGGATTGTTGCTGACTGTACCATAGACAGGCACAAAATATTGACATTTCTTAAAAAAATTATCTTGTGGTGTTCTTTCCTCACATGTAATTATATCCAGTAAGAAAATCAAGGATTTAAAACAAATGTTCATGTTTATTTGGTTGGTGTTAAAAAAAATTACCTGTTATGAAATATTCATAATTCAGGAAATTAAAAAATAGTTACACTTCATTTACTGAAAATGGAATGGTTTTGACAAATAAATTAAACATATATGGTTTTACACAGGTAAAACGTTAGACCTTCCTTGGTGTGAAGAATCAATATACATATATGAAATGGAAGGGAAAGTTAATTATTAAGTTTACTGGAAAATAGTAAAAATATGAATCCTTTAAAAATATTCCTCTGGACATGGATTAACATTTATTTACTATTTCAGTACATTTGGTTGTTGTTGTTGTTATGTGCCGTCGAGTCGTTTGTGACTCATAGCGACCCTATGTACAACAGCCCTAAACCCTGCTCTATCCTGTGCCAATCGCACTGCCTCTGACACTCCCATCCCAATTATCCCAGTCACTGAATCAATCCACTTCATAGAGGGTCTTCCCCTCCTGTGCTGTCCCTCTATTTTACCCAGCATGATGTCCCTTTCTACAGACCTGTCTCTCCTTACAACATGTCCAAAGTGTGTCAGACGAAGCCCCAGAATCCTTGCCTCCAAGGAGTAGCCTGCTTTAACCCTCTCTAGGATGAATCTGTTTGCTTTCTTGGCAGTCAATGGTATAGTCAATACTCTTCTCCAGCACCACAGCTCAAATGTATTTTCAGTACATTAGCACATTTTAATTAAATAATGTTTACCTTAAAGAGGAACTTCTAGTAATACTGCAAATAATTCTGAAAATTCATATTTGTTTTCAAGTCTTTACTAATTTAAGTATTTATTTCATCAACACACAATGCTTTTTCTCCCCTGAAAATTCAGTAGCTTTGATTTCTCTCTACATATCTTCATTCAATGCTTTTTTAAATATATTTCTTTTTTAAAAACATTGTTATTTTATTATTTTTTGTGTGAGTGTACCATCAAATCAGATCTGACTGGTACAGAAGGAGATTGTCCCTCCTTCCCCTGCAGAGCATCTGGTGGATTCGAATCGTGAGCCTCTGGGATTGTAGTTGCAGCTCCTTGCCACTAGGCCACCAGAGCTCCCTCTTCATTTCATAATAGAAAAGTTTTCTACTCTCTTGAGTTCTTTTGCTTGAGAAAAAGTTTCAGTTCTACTCTGACCCGGAGGGTTTCTTTGAGTCAGGGAGGCTAAGCTGTCCTCTGGTTTATGTTTTGTAATGTCTCATAACATCTTCAAAGACCATCTTTCCAAACAAGGTCATAGTCTAGATAAGGAGGACTAGGACTGCCACACATCTTTCTGACCTACAAGGTACAGTCCATAACAGGTCCTATATAACGTCTTAAACCCTGGAATCAGGTTAGATGTACATATATTCCTTATATTGTTTTGCATGCTGATGGTCACCTAGTATTCACTTTTTACAGTACCATACATTGAAAAATCCATCTTTACAAAGATTTGTGATAAATTGTTGACCCTTTGAATTACCTTCTGTTAGTAATTAATGTAGTGTTTAATTGTTATTGTTGTTGTGTACTGTAGAGTCAGAACTGACCCATAACTGACCTTCTGGCGGGTTTTCAGAGACAGATAATTGCATGGGAGGATATCGTCCATCTTCAATGTAGCAACTGGTGGCCTCAAACCATGTGCCTTCAGTGCACTTCTTGCCACTAGGTCACCAGAGCTCACAATTTAATTGGTGCACTTTTGTTTCTCTCAAAAATTCAAAATCTTTTTAGATATCCTTGTGTGTTAGCAGTGGTATCCTGGGAGGTCCTCAGCAGAGATTTATGACCAATGTTTTAGGAAAATAGGTGAAAAAATAAACATTACACGCTCAAAAAGCAGAAGAAATCAATCTGTAAACAAAGAATTATCCCTACATGATATGGACACCAACTTGAGATGTTTCCTTAGAAATACTTTTTTTGTTTTTATTAATTTTAATAAACATTTACAGAGATTTTGGATTTCCATTCATTCATCGCTGCACTTTTCTCCCTGCCCATCCCTCCCCACCAGTTTGCTCCTCTCTTTGAAAAGAAAAGGAAAAGAAAAAATTTCCTTCACTGGTATACAATTCCCCCATTCCACACCCCTCCCCTCCCTGCACAGAGTACATACACTTCTCCATGCAACCTTAATTCTGGACTCCTGTGCTAATCATAATACTCAGGCATATATCACCTCTAATCTGTTCTTTTTTAAAGCTGATTCTTTAGGAAAGAAGTAGTATTCAATTCAGCATGGGTGTTTAGCAGCACGTCTTGATTCTACGCATGTCTTGATTCTACACATTCATGAATACGTAGAGTAAAACTTAAATTGTTAGTTTTTCACTTTTCTAGGACAAATAAACATTATTTGTTTAAGATTCTATATGCTTTTACCACTTTTAGTACATATATGGAGAAAATTCCATATATAAAACAAAACATATTAAAGGAAAATTTCCCTCATGGTAAAGGGATTATATTACCTGTTTTATTTTTCCCCCAGGTATCTATACTCTTCTGTATATGTTCTTTTACAATGAGGGGGAAAAAACACTCAACCTGGAAATAATAATAAAATAAAAATCAATTTGCAATGATTAAAAAAAAAATCCCTAGGAAAAAGTAGATTGAATAAATGATCAAGAAACAAAGAAAAAAGAAAGGTCAAAAGAATATGTAATTATCAAAATCCAAGCCCAGATGATCACTACAAATACAGTGCAGTTTCTGTGATATATTGTTTATATTTTTGTAATTGAACTTTGTCTTTCACAATTTCTCTTTTTAAAATATTTCATTTTATATCTGCCTACAAAGTTTGTAAATATTGTGTTTTATACTATCCTTCATTCACATTGTGTTTCATACAATAATTAGGATTCATTATATTTTATAAAATGGCCAATAATAAAACAATGTCTACTAGGGTCCTGTCTTTTCAGGTTTCCACTGGATCTTCCCCATTTTCTTTACCCATCCCTCACTCTATCCATCAAATTGTGCAACCCTTCATCCTTCTGCTCCTACCCTTTCCCCCACTTGGATCCTCTTACATAGTTTACGAGTTACCTTTCTTTATCTACAATAATAGTCTTATACAGTATTTGTCCTTATGGGACTGAGTTAGTTCACTCAGAAAATTACTCTCCATTCCCTCCCAAATTATGTAGTAATTTTTGAAATAATTGCTCTTGAGTGCTGCATAGTATTCCATTGTGTGAATGCACCACAATTTCTCAATTCATTCAATTGTTGTTGGGCATATGGGCTGTTTCCATATTTTGGCAATGGTGAATATACTGCTGTGAACTTTGGTATACAAATTGCTATTTGTATCTCAGTTCTAATTTTTTCTGGGTATATGTCAAGCAAGCAGTGGAATATAGGTTATATGGAATTTCTACGTTTAGTATTTGAGAAAATGCCAAACTGCCTTCCAGAGTGGTTGTGCCATCTTATAACCTCACCAACAGTATTTATAGTTCTTATCTCTCTGCATTATCTTCAACATCTCTGCATTATCTTCAACATTTATTGCTTGCTGCCCTGTTAAACTTTGCCACTGTTACTGGGGTGAGATGGTATCTCATTCACAATTTTTCTTATATAAGAATTTAGCAATTTTTGTTAATATTGAAAAATAGTATGTGAAAAAATATATTTATTATACAAATAATATATAGATGTGAGGAACAATTCATGTCATTACTTTTTATCTTTACTGCAAAAATAATTTAAAATGCTCCTCCTCATTTTCAGTTAATGATAATAAATAAAAGTTCCTTTATAATACAAAATGAAACCTTGTCCAATCTCCTCACTATCACCACTTCAAATGCTATAGTGGCATAAAAGAAAAGATGGACACTCTCTTTCTAAAATTATTTACTGCCTGAGTAAGAAGTTTGAGGTCATAATGAGTTTAATTTTATTTGATGCGAGGCAATTATCACCAACTACCGCATTCTCAGCCAACCACTGCTTTACTGTATATGGAGCACAGGAGAGAAGCCTCCCTAAGAAGTGACAGCTTTACAGTTTTTCCAAATTCCGTGACTTCATGACTTAAAATGGTCCTAAATACCTATGCTAATTATTAAACATAATGTATTTCCTTATTGTTTTTCCTATACACATTATTATAGCATCTCAGTATCTCATCTGCCATGGGAAGGAAGATGCTCTTAAGATAGTCATAGAAGCATAGAACAATTCTTTTTTTTTTTCTCACAGTTTTTGGGTTTACTAGGGAAATAGGTTGGCGAAGAATATTACATAATGCAAGTTCATCAGTCTCAAGCCAGATTAACAGCAAGATACAATTTCTCAATTAGTTCAGACTGCTTCTCAGTCAACAAATGAAGGTCTAGGTTCAGTTCAGCTGCACAAATGTACCACTGGTCTCAATCATCCAGCAAACTCTATCTCAGAGCAGTTACAAGTCAGCTTTTCTTTCATCCAGTAAGCAAAACCTTTAAGTGTGGCCCCATCTACAGGGTTCCTCTGGTCACACCTTATCACAATCTCTTCATAGTAATGCCACAGTTTCTTCATCTTTCCATCACTATTTTTCACAGTGTGGAAAGTGTTTCCTTATATTGGTTCTACAGCTATTGATGATTTGTAAGATCATGTGTCCACAGTTAAGGGAGCTGGACACCATGCCTCCAATGGGGGCTAATACAATGGATTAAAGAAAGTCAATATTCAAGGTTAGAACAACTCTTTTCATCAAATGATTTTCAAAAATTCTTTTTGTTTGTTTTTAAGACATAGTCAGTTAAGTCAGTGATTATGGAGAAAAGAGCAAATTAGTAGGTTAAGATGTTAGGTGAGTGCTCGCTTCGGCAGCACATATACTAAAA
>NW_006399826.1:9622794-9720060 GCF_000299155.1 Elephantulus edwardii
TTTCTCATGATTATATAATTATATTACAATGATAATAGTTATTAGTTTATTGCCTACATAAAAATAAAAAGTACTATCATTTTTTTTGTTTCAAGTAACAATATATATTCCTCAAGTATATTTATCTTTGATTATATAGACAATAAAATCACTTCTCATGACTTTCAGTATTAGAATGTTACTTGTTTTAAATACTTTCACACACACATTATCTTATCAGGTACTCATAATACATTTCACATCACAGACAAAATTACCTCTATTCTACAGAGGAAATAATACAGCTTTGGAAACCATCTTTCAAGATTCTCACATGTGTCCTGAATTAGGTAACTTTAACATAGTAGACAATCTCACAACAAAATGTCACTGTGTTCTTTTCAGAAAGTGTTTTGCTTAAAATCTATTTTCTTTGGTGAGTTTTACAATCCACAACAGGAAGAAATAGATACATATCATGAACTAGTCAGCAAGGCATAACATGAATTAAAACATTGGTTCATGAGGATCCTCTCTCTGTCAGATTAGACTTGAACCCAAAGAGTTCTCAGTAGCTAATATTTTGGAAGCAATCACCACGTCTTTGTTCCAAAGCACCTCTGAGCAGATTTGAGTCTTTAAACTTTTAGCTAGAATCACGTATTCTGTGCACAGTAGGCCTGATACGTGTCTTATCCATTGCCCTCCTCGTCATCTCTGACACACCTGAGCCCATTGTTACAGTCACTGTGCCTTTCTACCGACTCTGTAGTGCTTTTTTGGTAGTTGTAATTGTAAACCTACAAAATAAACTACCAAGTAATAGGTAAAAGGCAAATAGATTGAACGAATTATAACAAGTCAGCAGCTTCTTCTACAACTCTTTTCTCAGGAAGACGAAAAGGCAGAGAAAATTGCCAGCCTCAAGTCCTACTATTCTGTGGTTCAAAAACAAACAAACAAAAAGTGTTCCTACCAGAGAAATAAATATTATTTGCAAATTTTGGTACAAAGCTCATTATCTCCTTTAGTGTCATGTTCTTCCAATTGTATATTATATTTTATATATTATATAATATATATCGTAATATTTATTATAGTATGTAATTAACAGAACATAACATTAAAGGAGATAATACTATAATAACCTAAACCAGGACTGAAAAAGAGAGTTGGGGGGGAAAAAAACCACAATAAATTAAGGATTTTTTTTTCTCATTCTCTCTTTCTTTAAAGAAAAAAATGAAAAAAAAAAGTCTTCTCACAGCCCAATTCCTCCCATGGAGCTATATAATGCCCACTGAAATTGTGTATGAATGCATAAAACCCTGCCGGAGGGTATGTGGAGTTTTCATCTTGATTCCTTTTGTTGTGTTTTACAAATTGTTCAAGGCCCTGTGGGCCCACTTTTTGAGAGAAGATGGAGGACTTTTTGTGTCCTTTCCAAGTCCCCATTTTAGAATAGGGGGGTCTACCGGGAGATTTCTTCAGCACAATTTCCTTCATATTTGGCTGACTGAGGGTGCGCTGTCCCTGGGCTCCGGCAACATAGTTTATAAGGCTGCTTGTGGCAGTTGAGGTTCAAAAACAAAGCTGTGGGTAGAAAAATATCCAAAAGTTTCAAAGGCAAAAGCTTCTGTCTGAAGTGTTCTAACATTTCTGTAGGAAGCAGAGAAGGACTAATGCTGAGAATACCCTGCAAATTATACAAAGGCGACCTGAAACACGCCAGCATGTCAGTTTTCAAAAGTCCTCCTGAGGCTGAAAGACTATGAAATTCTCATGTATGTTGATTTATGCAGTGATTTGCTTTGACCCCAGGGAAAGCTGCTTTATGGTCTGGACATCTATGCTTCCCCACCTATCAGTGAGAATCACCAAACAAGCCCACAAAAGGAAAATGAATGGAGGAAAACAACAAAAAAGAGAAGCGATCATAAAAATAATAAATACCCAATTCTAAAGTTAAAATATGTTTTCTTTTCTCTCTCTCTGCACATTCCATGCACAGTAGGTGATATAGTCTATCATAAACATTGACAGTTCAAAGTTAATTTTCCCCCCTCTATCTGTGTAGAGACTAAGATCTTAAAAAGATGAAAGAGAAAAAAAAACAAAACAAAATGAAAAAATGGATATGTTTTCAATAGTGAATGAGAATATTTTATCTAAACAGTCTGTTCCCATCCCCAAAACCTGCTCAAATTCTAACCATGTTTCAGGCCTTTTTTCATTTCTGATTTGCTTTCTTTCTTGAATCTTTCTTGACCTCACCTAGTTTACAATTTAGCAGTATTCTAAATCCTTATATGGTCTTTTAAAAATGTTTTTATTTTATTATTTTTTTATTGGTTTTAATGAAAGTTTACAGAGACTTAGGGTTTCCATTCATTCATTGTTGCACTTTTCTTCCTGCCTACCCCTCCCCCAATTCACTCTTCTCCTTGAAAAGTAAAAGAAAAACTCTTTCATTGTTATGCAATCCCTTCCTCAGGTCTACTCCACTGTGCAGCCTTCATTCTAGACTCCTGTCATGACAATAATACCCCATCAGATATCCCTTTTAAATAGTTTTCTCCCTTATCTGTTTCAGATATGTTTGGTTTTGTTTTTCCATAATGAATCAAAATATAGATTACATTAACTATACTTTTTCTCTGTCATTTTAAATTTTCTGTGGTGCCTTGCGATAGGGATTATATTTTAAGATTTTTCAGGCATGTGATTTTCAATATTCTCCCTCCAGATTTTTGTCTGCTGACAGCTTTGAAGCCCCAATCTACCTCTTGCCCTTCTGCACCACATCTAAACAAGAGGATGAAAAAGCCGCTGGGTGCTCTTTCCTTCGGCACTGGTGGAATAAGGAAACATGCAAGGCTCCGTCTTACTTGTGATCCTCATTCTAACTCAAATCCTTGACCACAATAAAAACTCTAATCCATCCTCCTTTTCTAACTCCCACAAAGCATTTTCCGTCCAATTTGAGTGGCTTGTCTTCTCTCATAGGATGCCTCCTAACTATGACTCCTTCTGTAGTATCTAACCCATAAGCTACACATGCTGAAGGTCAGCTGATTATTTGTCTGATGATGGAATGAACGCCTATCTTCTTTGTCATTCTCTTTAGTCAGTTAGAACTCAATGATTTAAACAATATTACTCATTAATCTACTTCCTCAGTTATTTAACCACAACATGTATAATCTATATAACCACTCACTTTTATTTCCTTTTAAAATGGAACATATAATGTACCAACACTAGATTCTCTAGGGGAAAAAATACTACAAAATGAGAATTTCTGACTGTGCCGCTGATTTCATTCTCTGGGCCTTGGGCCACAGTTCTCAGGTAAAAGCACACTTGGTATGCCAGACTGCCCTTTGCTCACTTGAGGAGGCACTTGAGCTTCCCCTTGCCATTTGAAACAGCTGATGAAAAAAATCAGAGATATAAAATATTTGCCACCTGAGTTCAGTTTAAGCTTTTCACTAGAACAAAACAAAAACCCCCCAAACAATACAAAAATAATTTTGTATCTTATGGTGAAGAGATTTACGATGGTGAGTAAAATTTAAAATTCATCCAGAGCAGATATGACTTAATCAATAGTCACCTTTTATCAATTATTAAATAAAAATATTTAATATATATTTCTCATACTTTGATCTATAGATTGTCTCTTGTTGAAATTAATTTGAGGGGACTCTATTTTTGTTTTGATATTGTTGCATAACCAACAGCTCCATGAAATACACACAGTAAATGACTTAACCATGTATTACCGTTAACATCCAGAGAGGTCATACTCTAAACGAGGTCATCTGGCCAACTGTCTTGTTTCTTAATCCACAGGAAATACATCTTTCTATTTATTACATAACATTACCTTTTAGCACTAATATTAACATAAACAAAGAATTGTAATATAAACAGTCGGTTCCAGGGAGAAAGTGATAGAAGAATAGTAGAGAAAGTTTTGAGTTTTCAGTGTTACTTTGTCCTCTTTTTGATGCATATGCAAACCTCTTCTTCTGTTATATATACAAGAGAGAAACACAGTAATAACAGAAGTAAAACTTAGCCAAACATAAGGTAAAGGGAACCGATTAAAAACCAAAAACAGAGATGCAACAATACATCAAACAAAAACAGGTATTTCAAATCTAGGTCCCTTAATATGAATTTCACAATGAGCATTGACAATCTTTCTTGTGACAGGAAGTTTATCTAGTGGGAAAATTGGTTGGCAGGATTATGTAATCACCTCAAAATAGATAAATAAGCTCAATGTGATCAGTAACTTTTTTCTGGTAGATGGCTAAATGAAGCTCTGAGTATAGATAATCTTTGAGTTTGCATCAACTTCTTGACCAAGAATAAAAAGGCTGATATCGACTCTTTCTTGGAGGTTAGAGTGGCGTTCTACTCTCTGTTCCTCCTTTACACTCAGCTCATCTGGCTGCTTTCCACTGCCCACAACTGGGAAACGTTTTCTCTGCCTCATACATACTGAACTGGTTCATGCTTCGGAGCAGTTGGTTAACGATAATGATAATGATTTAGATTCCAGTGGGCAGTAAATATAAAATATTTGATCGTTAAGTGGCTTCAGGAATGTAGGAGATTGTTTACTAACCATGTGGGGAGGAGAAAGCGATTGAAGCATGCTAAAAAGTACAAGCAAAGAAAATGAGATTGGATAATGATAAGGCAATGGATTTTTTTTTCATTCACAGTAGATAAGCTGTGAATTTGAGAGATAGATATATATATATATGAAAAATTTGGCTTTTTGGTAGTAAGACTACATGTAAATGTGATGAATTTAACACATATCAAATCATAAAGTAAGTTATAATCTTCTTGGGTTGATGTTTTTTAATAAAGAGAAGAACAGCCTGTGACTGCTGATACTATTAGCCATAATCATTGGACTATGATCTTTCTATTCAGAATAGAAACTACACGTTTTTTAATACTTCAATTATTCAAACATATCTAGGGCTTCGGATTCTTTTTCTTCCTATTCAGTCTCATGCTAAAGATTTAAATTTCCGCTTCAGATATAGTGAATTAGAATCTATGGTTTGACAAGATTCTCAAGTGATTTGTGTAGATAGATCCTTATTCTTATGTGTAGGTTAAACCTGCTTGGAGATCCTCTTACAATGACAATGTGGATTGTTTCGATGTACCTAGACTAGAAATGTAAATTTTCAGGAATGATTGTGCCATGAATTGAATTATGTACACTCAAAATATGTGTCAACTTGTCGCCATGGTTCTCAGTGGTTTGGAGGTTGTGTAATAATTCAATTTTAATTTTGCAGTTACATCATAGTGTAAACTTCCCCTATGGTGCTATTTGACATTATTAGGAAATCAGTTGAAGAGAATTGAAATGAAATATAATATACTTACTCAGATCACTATCTTGTTCCAATGTGAGAGAGGTTTTCCTGTCTTGCACTCTGTGTTGCCTGCTTGAGGAACAAAAAGGGAGCAGTGAAAGAGAGACCTGCTATTGCTGTTGTTGTTATGTGACTTTGAGTCTAATAAGCTTGATGTCCTTCTCCAAGGACTGGTCCCTCCTGGAAACATGCCCAAAGTATGTGAGACAGTTTCAAAATCCTTGCCTCCAAGGAGAAAACTGGTTTCATCCTCTCTAGGACACATTTTTTTTGTTCTCTTGGTAACCCATGGTATATTCAATACTATTCTCCAGCAACACAACTCAAAGGTGTCGATTATTCTTCCATCATCCTTAGTCATTTTCTAGCTCTCTGAACATATGGCTTGGGTCAGGGGCTCCTAAGTCTATAGACTGACATACTTGCTCCTTGGTATTCGGAAGAGGTCTCTGACAATAGACTTTCTCAATGCAATTTGTCTTTTTCATGACTGATAGTACCAAGAGTGTTGACTGTTAGTCTGAGCAAGATAAAATTGTTAACATCTTCAAACTCTTGTCCATCTATCATGATAGTGCCAAATGGCAAGGGGGTGAGAATCTTTGTTTTCTTGATGTAGGGATGCAAATTCATATTGAAGACCGCAGTCCTTAACTTTCTGCAGCAAATGCTTCAGACCTTCCTCAGTTTGGCAACCAAGGTTGTGCCATCTCCATAAATAACATGTTAATGAGTCTTCCTCCAATTCTGATACCATATTCTGCTTTATAAAGTCCAGACTCCCAAATGGTCTGTTCTGCATAAAGATTGAACAGGTAAGTCTGATCCAGGTCATGGACTTTTAAGTAATTTGTTATACTGCTGAGAGCTGAACAATGAATAAGGATGATAGAGAAGAATTTATTCCTTTGAAATGTGGTACTGTAGTACTGAATATCCCATGTACTGCCAAAAGAACAAACAGATATGTCTTGGAGAAGATGTAGCTAGAGTGCTCCTTGGAGGTAGAGATGATAATGATTTGCCTAACATACTTTGAGAATGTTGCTAGGGAAGGCTATTCCTTGCAGGGAAGGCTGTTCCATCATGTTTGGAAAGATGAAGGGACAGTGAAAGAGAGGAAGACCCTCAAGTGGATTGACGATGTGATTGAAGCAATGGGCTCAAGTGTGCAGAAATTATAAGGATGGTTCGTAATAGAACAGGTTTAGGATCTGTTGCTCATAGGGCTGCCATGAATAGTACTCAACTTGAAGACACCTACCAAACAGCACAATCAACATGACTGTTAGATCTTTTATGAGATTCTGTTTCATACAGGCATCTTGTCCTAAGGCCTTAGTGCCCTACAAGTTAGAGTTGCTCAATACATATCAGTGGATAATAATGTTCTCAAATACTATGAGTATTGTTATTATTGTTATTATGTGTCATCAAGTTGCCTGTGACTCAGAAAGACTCTAAGTACAATAGCTCTGAACTCTGCCATGCCCAAAATCAGTCTCACTGACCCTGACACCCATACCCCCATTACTCTAGTTACTGTGTTAATTCATCTTGTCTGAGGTCTTCCTTTTTTGTGTTGCCCCTCGACCCCTGCAAAAATGATGTACTTCTCCAGGGTCTGATCCATCCTGGCCATATGCCCAAAGTATGTGAGATGGAGCTTCAAAATCCTTGCCTCCAAGAAGAAACATGATTTCATTCTCTCTAGAACAGACATTTTTTGTTTTTTTCAGCCCATCATATGTTCGATACTCTTCTCCAGCACCACAACTTAAAGGTATCAATTCTTCTTCTCACATTCTTAGTCATTTCCAAGCTCTCTGGTTCATAGCCACCATGAGGATTAATTTCACTAATATTCACTGGAATGCATGAGTTTTGTCATCGTTTCTTTAAAACACATCTCCACTTTAAGAAATAAAATAATACAATTATGGAGAAGGTGTAAAAAAATCATATCATTATGGAGATAAGAGTGATATCTTTTTCACTTTCCATTTTTAGCAAAGTTGTGTATAGTAATATGTTACTCCTGTATCTTCTCAATTGTTTCTTCCTTATATCTGCCCTTTTCTTTTCCAATATGGCAAGATTACATTTTGTCCTCTGCTTCTTTTGCAATGGCTTCAGGAGAGAAAAAGAACTGCAAATCCAAAGTGTGATATCAGTTTAGAAAAAAAAAAAATAAAGTTATGCTTTTACAGAATCCCAAAACAAATGTTAAGAGAAATATCTAAATTTTAGGTATTCCTTCCAAAATTTATCTACCACTCATCAACCAGGGATGTTAAAGAGATTGAATTTGGACCCAAGGGTCTAGTTTTCCAAATGTTGTTTTTTGAGAAATTCAGATTACTTAGCAGAAAGGATGAGCTACTGTCCAAAAATATAACTTGTTGACAAGTATCTGGGGTCCGTTGGAGGTGGATAGTATACATTATAGCACACATTAATATGAAAACTTTGTAAACTCCTTTAATAACCTGGACAAGTAAAAGAAAATGGCTGCCCAACTCCAAAAGATTCATATTTATTGTTTTAAAATGATTTCCTCATTAACATTTTAAAACACTCCTGAGATGACTCTAAAGTACAAACATGTTTGAGAATCATTTCAAAACTTCTTAAATACCTAGGTCCTCTAAGAGTCAACACTGCTTCTCAGGAGAGAGGTCACTGACTAAAATCTGGAAGTCCCTAGCTCATAAAAAAGAATTTTTATTGGGTTTCTTGTGTTATTTGGTGTCATTGAATTGACTTTCACTCAAAGCAGCTCTCTTGTAAAAGAATGAGACACTGTGCAATTCTCACAATCACTGTTGTCATCGAATCTATTGTTCAGCTGTTGTGTCTACATTTTACACAGAGGGTTCATTGTTGTTATCTGCTCTCAAGTTAGAGTACTACTCATAGAGACCCTTTTAAGAATAGATCCAAACATTGTCCTATTCTATATCATCTTCACAATGTCTGACACCATCAAGCCTATGAGGGTCTTCCTCTTCATCACCGTCCCTCTGCCTTTCCAAGCATGTTGTCCATAGCCAAGTAACAACCTCTACTAGCAACATGTCCCAAATATGTGAGATCATCTTTGCTTCCAAGGAACACTTGGGCTGCTCCTTCTTCAAGACATAACTCTTCGTTCTTTTGGCAGGATATTAGTTACTCTTCTTCAGCATCACAGTTCAAAGACATAAGTTCTTCTCCTGTCATCCTTAGTCATTGTCTAGTATTCAGATGCATAGCAAATGACTTAAAATAACAGCCTGGTTTGAGTGCACCTTTGTCCTCCAACTGACATTATTGCTCCTCAATAATCTCAATATCTCCTTTGGAGATATCCCTGATTACAGACTTCCCTAGTGGAATATGTCTTCTGATATCCTGACTGCTAGTACCATGTGTATTGACTGTGGATCCAAGTAAGATGACGTCATTTATAGTCTTAATCATTTCTTCATCTATAAGATGAGTTGTAGGAGGGCATTAAGGATATCATCCATAAAGAGAACAAAAGGTGATTAAAAAGACCGAAGAAATGGGAAAAACCAAAATAGATGTCAGAAGAGACCTTAAATATTTCACTAGAGTGTACGGAAGAGAAGAGCTATAAAGAAGCTTCCAAAGGCAGCTGAGGAAGACAAGAACAACTGTAATTGAATGCTATTCATACTTACCATAGAGCAGGAACTGTCCCATAGTTGACCCTCCCACGAGTTTTCAGAGGCAGTTTATCACATGAGAGGAGATGACCATTCTTCTCCCAGGCAGCGGCTGGAGTTCTCGAGCTGAGTGTCTTCGGGCACTAGGTCACCAAAGTATAAAAGGATACATTTGTTCAGCATGTCTCAAGCTGAAAGAACTAAAAAACAAACTCTAACCTCAAGTTGCAAAGCTTAGAGATGCTATGGGCCATATTTTGAATGAAACAGGAGACATCAAAAGAAGAGGAAGGGAACACACAGTCATTATACCAAAATGAACTGGATGATTCTCAAGTATTTCTGGAAATATATGAACAGAAACCAATGGTAATGAATGGAGAAACTGAAGCTGTATTGAAGGCATTGGCAAAAAAATAAGGCCCTCAGAATGGATGGGACATGAATTGAAATTTTTAAACAACAGATGGAGTCATAGATGGGCTTACCAGTTCATGGCAGAAAATTTGAAGGACAGCTGCATGGCTGACTGATTGGAAAAGATCCATCTTTGTTCCCATTCCCAAGAAATGAGATTCAACAGAATGTGGAAATAATCAAGCAGCATCTTTAATATCCTGTACAAACAAAATATTGCTGAGAATCATTCCAAAACAGCTAGAAGAGTATTTAGACTCATTGAGGGTTATAAAATAGGATATTATTTTAAGGAGAAGAATTAGAAAGTTATATCTCAAGAGTAAGAAACTCATAATAATCCACTTCTTTGGATACAAGCAAAACTTTTGGGAAACTGCTATAATTGCCGTCCTTGTTCCAAGCATAGATACACCCTCTCCTGACACCACTGGATTATCCTATGTCTGCTGATAACACACCTAGGTTTGCTGATCTTCTCTTTTTTGTTGGAATTTTCTCTAGCACCTCATCACTCTAAAACTCCAAAGTCACCGTTCCATGCACAACCTCTATAGTTCTACTTGTGAAGCTAACTCAAAGACATCAAATCCACCCCAGGCTCCATGAGATAAAGATGGGTAGTTTCTTCCTATTGCAACATACAGCCTCAGAAATGCAATGTATAGTCACACTATGTGTCAGACCTGACTTGATAGAGTGAGTTAGATCTCTCTTTCTCTTTTTTTTAACATCAAACCTCTTATGAATTTATGAATTATGAATCTGAAGGAAACTCAGGTTGATCACGGAGGATGGAGTGTGAGTCTGTTAAGTGAGGGCAGGTTGGCCTGTCCTCAATGCCTCTACAATCTGTTTATTGGTCAAGCTCTGCTTCTTCAACAATAAACAGTAACTCCTTCACATCTGACAACTGCTGAGACATCTACCCTTGTTTTCCCTGATTTTAACTTGTTATTAAACCATCTCATTTGTATTGCAGCTCTGTCTAATAAAAAGATCTTTTGTGTCATCATTGTTGTTATGTATCGGGGAGTCGGGAATGAGTCATAATTGACCGTCCAGTGGGTTTTCAGAGGCAGATAATCACAGAAGAGACTGTTTTGTTTGGTTTTTTTGTTTTGTTTTTTTCCTGTGGAGGAATTGGTGGATTCAAAATGTGCACTTTTGGTTGACTTGGCAGTGCAATTCCTTACCACTAAGCCATTGTTGTTGTTGTTGTTGCTGTTATATGCTGAGGCGCTTGCGACTCATAGTGACCCTATGTACTACAGCCCTAAACTCTGCTCTGTCCTGTGCCAATCACACTGTCTCTGACACTCCCATCCCGATTATCCCAGTCACTGAATCAATCCACCTCATAGAGGACCTTCCCCTCCTGCGCCATCCCTCCACCCTCCCAAGCATGATGTCCTTCTCTAAGGACCGGTCTCTCCTCACAACATGTCCAAAGTATGTTAGACGGAGCCTCAGAATCCTTACTTCCAAGGAGCTCCCCATTTTCATCTAAGTTTTTTTTTTCAATGACAAACACAAAACCATGGTCTTTTCAATCTCCTCATGTGAATTTAAAAAGCAGACATGAAAAATGGAGAATGAAGGTGAACCGGTGTCTTTGAGTTGCGCTCTTGTTGAAGAAAGTTAACCTCATCATGGGGGTTAAAAGAAATCTACTGAAAGAAGAGCAGCCAGAGCGCTTCAGGAAAGTGAACGTAAGGAAAGTTTGCCTTCCTTTCATACATTAGGATTGTTCTCAGGAGAGAAAAGTTCCTGGAGAAATGCATCATGTTTGGCCAAGTGGAGAGTCTAAGAAAAAGACGGAGATCCTCGATAGAATAGAATGACAGAGTGGTGGCAACTATGGCCTTCATTCTAGAAACAGTGAAGATGATGCACAACTGGACGGGACCAACTCAAAGGCAATTAATAATGACCATCTTTCTGAAATATAATTGAGACTGCACACTCTTTAATGATAAAGATCACACTTTCTTTGTAACCTAGTAGCCAATGTTCTTTTGCTTGGACGCGCTTTCTGACTCTCCAGCCAGGTTTTCTCTGAGGAATTGAGCGGCCTCAATGAATTCTTGTTTCCATTGTCCCTTTGCAACCATGAGGTTTGTTTCTCTTAGATATCCGCCTCTCCCGAAAGAGCTTTTTCCCATGCACCTAACAGTTATGCATACATGCTCAGAGGCAATCTTGTCCATGGGACGTCTGGTCCCATGTATCCACAGTGACTTTGCAAGTTCTGCAACACTTGTTTTCTTCCCATTCACTTGACTTAGAATATTGTCTTCTGATTTCAACTCTCTGGAGGTAGCCTCAGCAATCAACCTGATCCAGTGTCTTATATGCACCGATACAGAATCTGAGCAAATGATTGGTGGCTTATTTGATTAAAAGGTCAAATAAATATATAGGGAAATTGGCAGATAAAGCCAAAGAGAAATGCTGTGACCTTATGATAATACATTTTTATCTGTTGCCTCTCAAGCCCTGAATAGAGATTCTAACATTCTAACGAGGAAATGCCTTTGTTCTCTAAATAAAGGGAACCGGCCTCATGCAATTACCTCTCTCTTGGTGGATTGAAGCCCAATGAGAGGTCTGAGTTCAAACACAGGAAAAAGAGCTTTGAAATGTCACTTGTTCACAACATCTGAGAAAATACTGCCTTCTTTGCCCCCTACCAGTGTAATCAACTGTAATTTCAAATCAATATCTTGCCTCACCATGGATTGCTTTGTACATCCAGTTTCCTTCTTGTTCTTTTTCTGCCTCATTACTTATTTCCTTCACCTACTGATATTAGTTGCTCCCGATACTAATGCAATTTTCCCAGCAGTGTAAAGGAGATTCCACTCCTTGCAAGTCAGATCTGAGTTTTCAAGTATGTTATAGAAAGCATTTCAAGCTATCTCTTTGCTAGCCTTCCCGTACATGAAACTAACTATACAATGGTAACTCATCATTACATTTGCTGTGGATGAAGTGCCAAATTAAAAGTTTTCCTCTGATCCCTACAGAGTTATTTCAGGGTGAAACAGTGTCTAGGCAACTATTTGAAGATGTACTGGGGATAAATGGAAAGAAGGATTGTCTTTCCCTAAATCGATTTTGTGCTCTTGCATTATTTATTATTGTCTAAATATATGTGGAAGTATCTTCTCTTTTCCTTAAGAAAGTTGTCCTCTATTTCTGAAGTTTTGTTGTGGCCATATCCTAAGTTGACATTTTTTGTAATGTTTTGACTTTGTCTCATAGGATGAGCTTCTCTTTCTCTTCAATGGTAATAAAACCTTAGCACCAAGAGAAGTTGGATCCTGGTTCTTCACGATACTTTTTATAAGTAGTTCACAGGTATTATGATTTTTGTCTGAATTCCTGGGTTTATTATTTGATCATGCTGCCCTCTCTCCTTCTTTAACTGTCATATAATTTATATAAAATAATCTCAACTATACTTATTCAGACAGAATATTAAGTCATTAGCTAGCCCAGTGTGTCTGTGCATTAACCTACAAATATTATAATAAACTTTCCTTCTTATGCTTTGGAGCTCCTGGGTAGCCCAAACAATTAAATACTTTGAAATCTTAATATTTCTGGGAACTAAGGTACTTTATAAGAAAGGTCAAGAGATCTGCTTCCTGAATAACAAGGTCTTGAAAACCACATTGAGATCCACAAACAGTAACCATGAATTAAAACTGACCACAAAGAACCTTTTTCAATGTTTAATATGTCTCATACTTTTCTCATTGCCTGACAATAAGTGGTTTATTGGAAGTACTAAATTCAATACATCTTTTAATTTTCTTTTGAAAATACATTCTCCATCTTTTCCCAGATGACATCTTTCATCTTGAGAATCATATCAACCCTCTAGATGATCTCTCTATATTTATCTTCTAAGATTTTCATCCTATTACTGGTTGGAAATTTCAAAAACATAGACATACGATTTCCTGAAACTTTTAGGAAAAAGCAAAACTCCTGATTCTGTTCTCAAACCCTGGACAACCTGGGCTCTGCAGTTCTACAGTTTCCTTTGTGATCCCTGCACTTCAGTCTCTGCAGACTTCATGTAGTTTGTCAAACAGACTCTACACCCTTCCAGCAAAGAAACTTTGCATGTGATGTATGCCTTCCTTTAAGAAACCCCCAGCATGCTTCTCTCCTATTTCTAGTAAAAAAAAAAATCTAAATTCTCAAGCATTACTACCTGAACTAAATCTTTTTAGGGCCACTGAGTCCAGGTTAAATCCTACTCCTGTCTAATCTTTCAGCACCTTGTGGTTTTCCCTGAGAACACTGGTCACACTCACAGGTGACTGATTACTTTTCTGCTGCTTCCTTTCGATTGCAAATGACGAAGAAAGGCAGAGTCATCTGTGCTTTTACTCCCACTGTAACGTCTGTCATATGGCAGATGCGCCACACATAAGTATCGAATGCACGAAGCCAAAACCTTCACCTTGTGCTTCCCACTATCGTCTTCCTGTAAAATGAAGACAATGATATGATTGATTTGAAGCTCTCTTATCCACATGTAGCTAGTTATTCATCTCCATTAGGTCTCATTTTGCCAACTACAAATATATACATGAAGAATAAATTATACTTTTAGTAATGAAGAATGACTAGAGCATTCCTGAGGCTGTAAAACTCAACGTGAGGAGATGGCTCATCTTTCTTTCTCAGAGCTGCTGGTAGATTCAAACCACGGGAGATGCAAATACAACTTTTAGGTTAGCAGAACAATTAGCTGTGAACGAACTATGCTGTGCCAGACCTCTCTGGAGGGTGAGGTAGAGAACTACTTACCTGGGAAGAATATGCTTCTTGGACAACAGAGTGGGATAATGATTAAATTTGAGAGTTAGAGCTTTGCTTATTGATTTAGCTTACTTTTACTCAAGCAAAGACATCCTCCTTAACTTGTGTGTAACCAGGAGTCTGCCCATAAGGCACATTATTCTAAAACAAAAGTGATTGTAAAATGGAAACAATGACTCCAAAAATGCCTAGTTACTTATTAGATACAGAAAGCTTATGTGCTCATCATAAAAATGCTGGCATGTTTCGCTTTTAGTAACTACATGAAATAAGATTTGAATCCATCATCACACAAGGATTTGAATCCACCAGACACAGAGTCTGAAGGGAGAAAGTATGTATCTAAATGTCTCCACCCTTTTAGCATGTATCTGATACACTTGTAAAGTAGCATAAAAATGAGAATACGTAAAAATATGTTTGACAACCTTCTTTAGCCCCTCCTGTTGAGCCCATTGCATTGCTTTAGAATTTCTTATCTAATTCAAACAGAAAGGAAAAATGTTTATAAGAGAACACATCACAATGAACTAAACACTGAAATATGCCTAGCAAACTGAATTTTAAAGAAGCATTATTCCAAGCCCATACCTTCACTGAGATTAGAGCTAGACCAATCAGATTCTCATACCTTACACAAATAGAACTTTCTTCAATATAATATATTATGTGATAAAATGGACCACTCATGACATTTATATCTGTGGTTGGCAAAAACAACTATTGGATCTTCGTCATAGTTCTTCCAAGCACATTCTGTGCTGTCTGTGAAACATTAAAATATTTCTCTGCTCTTTTAACAGTAATACTAAACATGTACTTATTCTTTAATTCCATAATGAAAAATATGTCAAATGTAAAATACAGCCAGTTCTTGACAGTTTGCCGATAGTCAAATCCACTATGACAATAAAACTCCTCACACATCTTAGATTTTGAATTTTGAGGCCTATTCTTGTGTTTCTCAGTATCAGGAGGCAAGGGACAAGACCTTTCCCACGTTTCTAAAATAAAGTCATCCACAATTAAAATGGTTTACTGGAAACAGATGGACTTCCTGCAGAGATTAACCCAATTATCTTTGGTTTAGGAGCCAGAAAAAGCCATAAGATCATTATCTTACAAGACAAGAATTTTATCGCAATGCCAGTCTCATAACATGAGTGAATGGAGGTATTTAGTGATAGTTCTTCTGCATAAATATTCTTAATAGATTTAGTTTTTCAAACTCATGGCTGCTCATTATTTTCAAATAAAAGAGCTTGACAAATGAATGGCATTGTGCTCACAGAGGCCAAAGACACTTTCAAGGATAGTTTCCTTCATGAAATCGAGGAAATGACTCTCAGGTAGTGAGAACTTCAGATACTCTGAAAGATACAGAACAATTGGATTGCATACCCTTAGGAGTCAACCTTACAGAGTTTAAAGAATTTTCAAAAATACGTGAGGGTTTATATATTGTTGTTGTTAGGTGCTTGCAAGTTCATACGCCGGCCCATAGTAACTGTCTATGTAGCCGATCAACCCTGTCCAATCTTACTCCATCCTCCTGTTTTAAGCTGTGCTGGAGTTCATTGTTTAGGACACTTTTGTCAAATGCATTTTTTCAAAATTCTTCCTCTTTTTAGATGACTCACCACTCTATAAAGCATGATGACTCTCTCCAAGACCTGGTCTCTCCTAATAACACACTGAATGTACGGAAGAGGAGGTCTCAACAGCCTCTCTTTTAGGAAGCACTCAGTTGAACTTTTTCTAAGACTGAGCTATTTATTTTTTTTGGCAATCCATAGTATATTCAATATCCTTCGCAAGTAGCTCAGTGATAATGTACTATTATTTACTGTCTGAAGCTATTGCAATAAGAAAATTGAATTTTTGAAGTACATCTGGTAAAATCAGAAGTTTTGCTTCTATTTGGAGGGATCAATAAAGGAGGAATGTCAATTGTTAAGAAAAGAGTTCCTTCAAAAATATTACCTTTTAAGTTTGTATAAACTTTAATAAAATGACTGATTTATAAGTATATTTCTTTATGATCCACATAAACTATGCCTCAGGAAGGTAAAATATCTTAAGTTTCACATTAAAAGGCAGAAATATTTTTTTTCTATAATGTGGAAAGATGGGATGGTCAACAGTAAAATGAAAGTAAGTATAAATGTGACTGTCTAAGAAAAAGAGGTTTTATGTCACTGTTTTTGTTTTTTTATTTTAAAAAAAGTAATCCATCCTAGGTGTCATCATATTTGTCATTATATCAAAGGCCTAACTTTAGGGGAAAAAAATTCCAAAGCGAAAGTCCTTAGAAACCAATAAGGTCATAATGGAAGCCTATCATCATCACCTTATCTAAATTAGTTTGTAAATCTGAGCATTCCTACTTCTAAACTTCTCAGAATTTGCACTTTGAGTCTAGATGGAGAAAAGGTCAGCTATAGATATTAAAACTTATACATGTTGTGTTGTACAATATGTGCCAATCTATTAATTTTTCTTTTACTTTTCAAAGAGAAGAGCAAACTGGGGGGGAAGGGGTGGGTAGGGAGGAAAAAATTTAACAATGAATTAATGAAAATCCAAAATCTCTGTAAATGTTCATTAAAATTAATAAGATAAAATTTAAAAAAATTTAGGGAAGAGTTCTCTCTCAGATGATTTCATTGTTCTCATGTTTAAGTAAAACAAAAACAAAAACCTAACCCACTGACATCAAATAGATTGCAATTCATAGTGATGAAATAGTAGAAAGTGGAACTGCCTTATGGAATTTCTAAAGTTATACATTTGTATGGAAGTCACTGACTGCCACACATTTCTTCCCCAGCATGGCTGGTGAGTTCAAACTACCAAACTTTCGGATTGCAAATAATACTTTATTCTCTCTATTACCAAGCTGCTTTTTAATGTAAGATTGAGAGAAAAACACATTAAATGAAGATAATAGCTGGGGAGAGAAACGTGTTAATAAATGGTGAGTGGGAGTAAAATAAAACATGACAAAGTCTTGCCTTGCATCTTGGCATCGCAGACAAATGAACCAACGCTACTAAGTTGAATTGTTTATACATAGTTTTGAGAATAATATCTGGTAACAACAGGACACAGAATTGGGAACCAGAATAGTAAAGAATTGCTCCAGGGAGAATGTTGAATTTGAATTCTGTCTTGAAGGAGAACTGCAATATGAGGCATAAAAGAAGGGTCACGATATGATTCATGAAAGGAAGACAAGTAAAATCTGAGGGGTTGGTTAGTGTACCGGAGCCTTTAGGGGGCATTTAGCAAATGAATTACCCTTCCAAGTATGAAAATGGAGCCCCAGGTGCACCGTGATCAGGGAGAGTGGCATTGGAAAGGGCTTGCCATCCCTGCGAGACGGGCCCGTTCTTTTCAGATAAAGCTTTTGTGGACAGACACATAGATAATAGAGATGTTAAAATGGGCCATGTCTCCTTTTCTGAAGGAGAATTTTTTAAAAGTCACAATCCTTCCTCTCCCCTCACTATAACAATTCAGGGAAAGAAAAGAAGTCTATCATTCAACTGATCCCAAGAAAAAAGACATGTCCCCTCACAGAGGGGTCATGTCCCCTCACAGAGAAAGACAGCTGAGGAGACACCTGGCCTGTGATCTGCTCTCTGTTAGGGCTGTGTGGCTTCTCTTAATAGGGCCCTGATTATTTTTCAAGTAGCAAATCTGTCCAGCAGAAGGCAGTGAGCTATTGTTATCATTTATTCTGATCCATGGAACCCAGTTGATAAAAAGGTTAGAAATGCCACCTCCAGACATGCAGTACATCAGATGTGCTTAAAACCGCAATTCAGACAGAGCTGCAAATAGTTTCTGCCTCTCCTGTCATCTCTTGTGCAGAAATAATAACCTACAATAACTGTATTCTTCTTTGCTTCTGGACTCATATTTTTTTAAAAAAACCCATCCCAGATCTTAATTTAAAATCTGTTTATGGATACAGATATCTACATAATATAACCACACAATAACATTGCCTATGAAATGATTGCATTGATCAGTATGAATGAAGACAGTATAATACATGCGATAAACTGTAGAAGAGACTAGAAGAAAAAAAAAAAGACTTATTTACATTTTCAAGATCATGTGTTTTATTCTCAAACGTCAAAGCCAGGATTTTTTCCCCCTTTAAAATAGCATACCCTTCCCTGTATTTCACATTTCTTAGATATGAAAACATTAATTCAGTCTAAAGCAAGAAAACATTATCTAAATGCTGCCACTATTTCTTAATTTATATCCATGTTATCTTTCTCCTAAAACATTCCCTAAATGGAAATTCCCTCTTTTATATACTTCATTTTTATAATTCCTAGTGTCAGAAATTAAGGATTGACACAATGTGTAAGCACTACATTACTAATTGTAAGGGCAACAGTTCAAACTCACTACCAGTGCTGTGGAAGAGAAGAGCTGGCAATCTGCTCCTGTGAAAATTATTCTAGGTGGGTGCACTCAAGTTGATTACAAATAATTGCAATCTTAGGATCCACTCATCAAATGGCTTTGCCCAATCCTTTACCATCCTTATGATGTAGCCCGTTATTGCAGTCACGGTCTCCGAACATCACACTGAAGGTCTGGCTCTTTTTCCCCCTCTACCCTCCTACCATTCCCAGCACTATGTAATTTTCCAAGGACTGATCCTTTTTGAGAGTATGTTCAAAGTATGTGAAATGAAATTTCACTCTTCTTGCCAATCCTGGTTGCATTTCCTCCAAGAGAGAATTGTTTATCTTGTCTCTCTTTGGTGTAGTTAATATGCTTTGCCAACCTCTCCTTTTAAAGATATTTAATCTTTTTACATTTTCCTTATTCATTGTTGACCTTGTGTGTGCATATGAAGCAAATGAAAATACTATTGCTTACTTCACATGCACTTTAGTCTAGAAATCCTTGCTCCCTAGCACTTGTAGGGGATCCTCCACATCATATTTTCCCTGTGAAATATGTTTCCTGATTTCTTGACTACTGCTACCATGTGTGTGTTGATGATGGATTCAAGAAAAATTATATTGTTGACAATTTCAATCCTTTCTCCATCTATTATGTTGCCCATTGGTGCAGTGGTTAGGATTGTTGGTTTTCTGATATTGAGATGTATTTTATATTGGAAACTGTCTTTGATCTTCAGTAAATTCTTTAAGTCTTCACTTTCTGCAAATAAGATGTCTGATATGCATAGCATAGGCTGTTTAAGAGTCTTCCTCCAACCATGATGCCACATTCTTTTTCATATATTCCAGCATCTCCAATCAGCTGTTCAACAAACAGACTGAATATTTTGGAGAAAGATTCAAACTTGATGCACACTCTTCCTGATTTTAAACCTTACAAGGTCCATTTATTCTTTTTGAGGAACTGTATCTGGTCTCTTTAAGGTTTTCTAACAGCACAATTAATTATTTTGGGTTACTCATCTTTTCAAGGTTATCCATAGTTTGTTATCATTCACATGGTCAAAAGCTCTCTTGTAGTAATTAAAGAAGTACACATCTTCTCTTGTATTCTCTACTTTCAGCTAGTATTTATTGACATCAGCAGTGATATCTCTTGTTCCAAGGCTTATTCTGAATCCAACTTGACTTTCTCACAGTTCCCTGTTGACATACTGTTCTGTTCATATTTTAGTAATCTTCATCATTATTTCATTTCTGTGTATCATCAATGACATTGTTTAATAATTTCCACACTCTGATTAAATTTTTTTTGGAACTGGAATAAATATGTATTTCTGCTAGTTGATTGGTCAGATTGATGTCTTCCAAATTACTTGGTGTAGACTTTTGAATATTTCTACACTTGCATCTATTTGTTGAAACATATCAGCCAATCAATATTCTGTCAATTTTACCACGTATCTGTCGATTTACTGTGTGGTGGTTTTGTATTACTGTGATGTCTGTAAAGCTTAGGAAATCCTATGGTATAATTAGACTTTGTTATATAGACTCATTTTCGGTTAGAATTAACTTAGTAGAGGACAGTAACAAAAACAAGGTCAGGAATATGTAAAAATAAGGCTTACAGTACACATTTCTGAATAACATATATTCATTTCCTTAGAATCCAATGCAAATCTAGAACTATGATACAGTCAATTTGTTATTACTATTATTCTAAATCTGTATTGGCATATCATTCTTTGAGGACCATATACTGCAGTGACAGACATAGGACTAACAAACTTGGAGAAAATCATATAAAAGAACAGATGAGACACTGAAGACTATGACCATATATAAGCACCTCAATTAACAAAAGAAAAGCAACTGATATAATCAGATTGCCCAAATAACTCCTATTTTCAGCATACTGGTGGTTTTTCCAGAAAATTGCAAGATAAGAAAACAGAATGAGAAAGAAAACAATTTTTCTGTTGTAAGTACACAGCTACTCAATCTTAGACTCATTTTCCATTTCTACAGAGATGTGAATTGATGTTACAATGAGTAACCCTCGATCCCAAAGGGATATTCAATCAACTAAAATTCAGTTACCCTAGGCAAAATGACCTACCAAGGGCTCACAGTGGAATCATATCCTAAAGGGAGGAAAATACAGAAACGACAGTGAGGAACTAGCTTGAACCAACATATAACAAAAGTCTATAATAAAGCAAACTAAAAAAATGAAAAGCAGTTAATAAAGCCCTAAACGTTTAAATATGGAGAAGATAGTACTGGAAATAAGATGTCCATTAACATCTACAAGAAATGGATCACATCAGCTTAACCTACCCGCACTCCTGAGAATTGTCTTTTTCAGAAGCTGGGGACTGCTAATACACTCCTAGGAAATTTTCTGGAAAAGTAGCTTCCATATATGACTCCCAAATTTAGTGATATTATTGTTAGTTTGCTTAATTATTGTTTGTAATTTTTACAATTTGTGGGGTTGTTTTTTACTTTAAACTTTCCTTTAACCTAAAGGGTTGGCATTTTCCACAGCTGGACTGCAGATTTAAATACAGATATTTAAAAAGAGGATATTCCTTCTAGAATGAAAGAGACACTATAACTGCAGAGATAGTTAATACTATTTGATCTACCTCTTTACGTGTTTTTTATTGTTTTAAAAAAAGACAGTTGATCTCTGTATTTCTTGGCCTGCTTCCGCTCGTACCTTAAGGCATTATGTAGATCTATTCGTGTTGTATTATGCATGTGCTTTGATCACTTAACTGTGTTAAAATATTTTGAATGTGGACAAGGCGGCTATAAAGATGAGTGTGTGTTGAGTAGGTAACCTTGTGGCTAAAAATGAACAAAGAATAATACATATGACCAAAATATAATGAGATTGTATGACGCCATTTTTCTTCTTGTGAAAACTTAAGGAGAAATATAGGGACTAGGATACCCAAAATTTCGGTCTTGACAAACTTGCCCATACATGATCCCATTTCAAGAAGAAAACTGAGAATAAGAGCTGATCTATTGAGACTATAAACAATTCTATTTTAATTTCGATGAGGGTAATGTCAGACGGGAAATAAAAATTAGGTAGGTAGAGGTGGACTCAACAATTACTTTTTTGTGTAGCTTTAAGTGAGAACCTATCCATAGCTGACGCTCCAGTTGATTTTGAGAGGCGGTATGTCACAACCAATGAGAATGTTCATTTTTCCCCCACAGAACAGCTGGATTTGAACCATGCACTTTCACATTCATAGTATAATTCTTTACCACTAAGCCACCAAAGCAACAGTTGTTGTTAGGTGCTGTTGAGTCGAGTATGACTCCTATTGACCCTCTGAACAAAAGCAACAGTAAACAGTATCTATTAGGGCTAAGGAATCAAGTATCCATTATTATAACTTTGTTGAACTAAATTTTTCCTGAATCAAAACTAGGATTAAAAAGTTAGCAAAAAGATTATGGAAAAAAGAGAGTAAAAACAGCTTTGCAAAAACCTCTGAAGTGGATATTGTGTTTGTAGATGAAACTTTCTTAAAGCCTAATTTTTTTTAGCCAGAATTAAAGACTAAGGTGATTGGGTTGATGCATTAATACTTTTTTTTTTATGTTGAGTAAGAAAGATTGTTCAGCTTCAAGAGAATTGATGCCTTTGAGCTGTGGTGCTGGAGAAGAGTGTTGAATATACCGTGGACTGCTAAGAGAACAAACAGGTTTGTCCTGGAGAGGGTGAAGCCAGAATGTTCCCTGGAGTCAAGGATTCTGAAGCTTCGTCTGACATATTTTAGGTATGTTGCAAGGAGGGACTGGTCCTTGGAGAGGGACATGATGTTTGGGAGAGTGGAGGGGCGGTGAAGGAGAGGAAGACCTTTGATGAGATGGATCGATTCTGACTAGAGAGGTGGGAATAAGTGCGTCTGAGATGGCTACGTTGGCACAGGATAGAACAGCTCTTGTACATAGGGTCACTATGAGTCACAAGCGACTTGATGGCACATACAACAACAACAAGCAAGATTGAGAATATTAAGGAGGTTTTTCTAAGCAAATCATTTATGTTATTTTTGCTAAGTGTCAAATTGACTACAATTCATAATGACACTATGAACAACAGATCTATAGGTCTTGTCCTATCCTCTGCCGTCTCTACCATATCCTTCATGTGTGGGCCTATTGCTGCTGTATCAGTCACTTGTACCATCAGGTTCAAGGTTTGTTCTCTTTCAATGACATGCTACTATTCTCATCTTTTCCCAAGGATTTTTCTCTTCTGAAAATATGTTCAAACTCTATGTAGTGATGTTTCACTATCTTCACAATTAAGGGACATTCTGGTTCCACTTCCACCAAGACAGTTATATTTGTTCCTTTGACAGTCTATGGTATATTCAATACCCTCTTCATCATCACAATTCAATGACATATATTCTTTGATCTTATGCATTTATTGTCCAGCTTTCAGAGATACAGGAAAGAATTGAAAATACTAGAGCTTAGATTAGATGAACTTTAGTTTTTATACTAACATCCTTACTCTTAGGTCTTTAAAGAGGTCCTTTGCTGTAGATTTTTCCTTTACAACCTGGCTTCAGTTTCTTGACTGGCATTTCCATGAGTGTTGATTGTGAATCCAAGTAAAACAAAGTCATTGACAAATTTAATCTTTTCTCCATCAATTATGATGTTACCTATTAGGCCAGTCATGAGAATGTTTGTTTTCTTGAGGCTGATTTAAGCTTTCTTAACTTTATGCAAACAAGATTGTGCCATCTGCATGGCATGAAGCTTGGTGGCCTAGTAGAATCTGCACCATATTTCTGAAGGCAGATGGTTTGAATTCACCAATGGCTTCATGAAAGAAAGATGGGCAAACTCCTTCCATGCGATTACTACCTCTGAAAACCTGCTAATAATTAGTGATAGGTTTCTTCTAAATCAATGTTACACAACAACAAGAAGTTATTGATGAGACTTCCTCCAATCCTAATGCCACATTCTTCATCATAAGGACCTGCTTCTTGAATTATTTGTTCAGTATACAGAACAAATAAGTATGTAGAAAATATAAAGACCTGATGCATACCTTTCTTGATTTTAAACCAAACAGAATTTCCTTGGTTTTTTTGAACAACAGCTTCTTGGTCTAAGTATTGGTTTCACTTGAGCACAATGAAGCATTCTGGGATTCCATTCTCCTCAGTGTTGTGTATAATTTATTATGATTCTCATAGTTGCTTTCCTTTTCATAAAAAATGAAACACAGGCAAGCACATTTCTAGTTTTCTTTACTCCCAACCAAGATCTTTATGACAGCAGCAATGACTTGGCTTTTCCACTGCTTCTGCTGAACCCAGCTGGAATTTCTGGAAGTTCTCTATGTACTATTCCAGCATTATTTTAATAATCTTCAGCAAAAGTTGACTTTAGTGTCACATTAAATGTATTATTCAGTAGCTGTGCACTCTATTATATCATTTTGTTTCTGGAATAGGAATAAACGTGGATCTCTTCTAATCATTTGACTGAATAGCTATTTTCAAGTTTCTTGGTTTAGACTAGTGAACTTATCCAGTATAAATGACTTATAAAATAGACTATACAAATAATAGTGTTTTATTTAAGTGAGTTTTTTTCTTAAAAATTGCACATAATTATTTACATTATACTAGTAAATACTTTCCAGAGAAAGTGTGACGCGTGAGTCATGAAGTTAAGAGCACCTGAACTTACATATTTCTGCGTTATTTTCTTGGCTCTCTTAATAATATATTCAGAAAACCAATCCAAATCCACATTTCTTTCAAGTCAATTTCAACCCATAGATTCCCTATATTGGGTTCCTGAGGTTATAGATCTATAAATCTGTCACTAAATAGTGAATTAGAACTGCTGAATTTTTCAGTTATACATGGCCTTCATTTATGCTAAAGTATTAAGAGCAACAAAACACATGTAGAAAATTCTCAAGAGTGTTTACAGAACTAAAAAGCTACTATATTCTAAGTACTTTGAGGAAAGTATGTTTAGGGAAGTCCTAAATCATATTATTACAATGCCATGCTTTTTAAAGACTAATGAGCTCAAAGTGAGGTGGTCCATCAAACATAAAACTCTTGAAAATAATGTTGCATGTTTCTTCTTCCTCTCCAAGGATATGGAAATAGCTTGGGGAAAAAAAAATCAGCTTGTCAAGTGCCTGCGACATGGTAGATGATCTCAATTTCAATGAACATTTACAAAAATTTAGGATTTCCATTCATTCATTGTTGCACTTTTCTCCCCGCCCACCACAGCCCCACCCCCAGTTCACTTTCTCCTTGAAAAGCAAAAGAAAAACTCCTTCATTGGTATACAATCTCCCCGCACCCCTCTCACCCCCATCCCGAGTATACTCCACTCTGCAACCCTCATTCTGAACTCATGATAATCATAATGCCCTAAAATATATTACTTTTAAACTGTTCCCTCCTTCACCAGCTTCAATGCAGTATACATAATTTATCCAGTTTTTCTCAGTCTTACCACCACCCTGATGTCAGCCTCATTCTACAACAGTGGCACCATACAGTATTCATCCTTTTGTGACTGAGATACTTCACTCAGCATAATGTCCTCCAGGGTCACCCATTTTGAACAATATTGCATGAGTTCCTTGTTTTTCCAATGCAGCGTAGTAGTCCATTGTGTGAATATACCACAGCTTCTCTATCCATTTGTTTGTTGATGGGCACTTAGGTTGCTTCCCACTCCTTGCTATTGTGGACAAAGCTGCGATAAACATGGGTGTGCATATATCTGCTTGAATGTTGGTTATGGTCTCTTTGGGGTATATTCTCTGTAGTGGAATTGCTGGGTCAAATGGTATCTCTATTTGAAACTTTTTGAGAAATAGCCACACCACTTTCCATAGTAGTTGCACCATTTTACACTCCCACCAACAGTGAATAAGGGTCCCAGTCTCTCCACAACCTCACCAGCATTTGTTGCTTGCTGTTCTGTTAAATTTTGCGAGTCTTACTGGGGTGAGATGATATCTCATAGTTGTCTTGCTTTTTTTATACACTAAAGACCTAAAATCCTAAACAATTGATATAATTGAGTACATATTAATATCCTATAGATACAGACTATAATACATTTAATTCCATTGCTCTATAATGTTTGGACGAGTTAGGAAACACTTTTGGGATAGGTTTTGTACTGCTATTGTTCATAATCTTAGGATAACATAACCTAACATCAATTTATATCTGATGCAAAAAAAGTGAAGAAAATCATACTCTTCATGCAGGTGGTTATTTATCTTCACATTATTGGTTATATTTTGTTTTTGTTGGTTTGTTGTTATGGCGGTTGTTAAGCTTTGCCAACTACAATTCTTAACTACCCTAAGAACAATGAATCTGCTTCCTGCCCTATGCTGTGCAACCCTCATCATCTCTGACACACCCAAGCTCACATTGCAGCCACTCCCATCAATCCATCTTGTGAAGGATCCTACCATCCTTTGCCGGCTCTCCGTTTATCAGAAGAAGTTTCAGTATTCTTGTCTCAATTGAATACTTTGACTACATTGTTATCGAGACACATTTCTTGTCCTTTTGGCAGTCCATGGGGTATGGACTCTTCTGCAGGACAACAACTCAGAAGATGACTTCTGTCATCCATATTCATTGTTCAACTTTCAAGTGCATACCAAGTGACTGAAATACCATGATATGAATCAGGTGCACTGATTCAAGCTTGCATCTTGGCTCTTCTATACAATGCCGAGGTCTCTGACAGTAGACTCTCCCAATACATCTTTTGACTTCCTGACTACTGACAAGAGTGTTAACTGGGATCCAAGCAAGAATAAGTCATTAGCAATTTCTGTCTCTTTGCCATCTAATATCTATCATGAAAATTTAGGGTTGATCAAATCATACATTGCATCAATATTTATATAGATTTCTTAAAATGTCATATCTAGTTTTATTTTTAATATTAACAGTTTTTAAATTGTTTTGAATGTTATAAAACTCTAATATAGCATATATTTTTCTCTTTTTTTTAATTATCCATCCATCTCAATTGTTCTGGAACTTTTAATACCTAGTTACTTATTTTTGTTCCTTTACTCTGACATTGCAATTTCTTCTTTCTTGTTTTCTCTTGGGTTCTTATTTTCTGTCCACATGATGTCATAAACTCATTAATGTAAACTCAAAACCAACTTATGGCTGACTCTGTAGTGATTTTCCAGAGACTAAATTACATGGGAGGAAACTACCCATCTCTAGCAGAACAGTGTTGGATTCAAACTGCCAGCCTTCAAGTTGGCAGTACAACTTGCAATCCGTTAGTGCAACAAGGTTTCCTCCACATGTGCTAATTTATGTCTTCCAAGAATCTTTTCTTTTGCACATTTTTATCTCTCTGTACTCACAATATGAAATATATAATCTAATTTTATAAATTCAAAATTCATTTTTATGAGAAATACTATGACTCTAAGCTCTCATATGAATTACATTTCTAATAACCTGCAAAAACTCTTATTCTTAGTGTTCTACAGACTTTTAAAAACCATTACATTTAAGAATGAATATATAATGTTACTTACAGAATTTCATTTCTTAGATATTTCATTTCTATTTAAAAACACTACCCTCCTCTCAGGGAGTCAGACTTAAAATCTCATATTTGCATAATTTTAACATTTTTTCCTTTCCCCAGCCACAACATTGAGTTTGTGTTTAATTCTATACTTTCAGCATTCATGTAATATCCTCCATTTATTGTCTGATTTTGTGTTAACTGCCCAAATAGCTTCATCATTTCTTTGTTATTTAGCTCTTTCTAATGGTTTTATGACTAGTATTTCTTTATAGATCCTTGATCAGTCATATGCATCACATACTTTGGCCCCATATTTCTATTCCTAAAAGAGAATTTTAACTACGTTTTTCACATAGACTCAAATATATTATACACTTCTGAGTCGTACGAGGAGGAATGTGGCATCAGGATTGGAGAAAGATTCATCTACAACCTGCATTATGCAGATGACACAATGCTGCTTGCGGAAACTAAGGAGGACATGAAGTGGTTGCTACAGAAGATCAAGGACTGCAGCCTTCGATTTGGATTGAAGCTCAACATTAAGACAAAAAAGATTCTCGCCACTGGGCCAATTGGCAGCATCATTAAGGATGTTGAAGAGATTGAGATTGTTAATAGTTTTAGTTTGCTTGGTTCCACAGTCACCAGTCTTGCTACCAGTAGTCAGGAAATCAATCAAGAGACGAGTTGCTTTAAGAAAGTCAGCTGTCAGGGACCTCTCTAGAGTACTGAAGAGCAATGATGTCAGGCTAGAGACTAAAGTGTGCCTGATCTAGGCCATAGTCTTCTCAATTGCATGTTATGTGTCAGAGAGCTGGACAGTGACTAGTGATTGATAGAAAGATAATTGGTGCATTTGAGCTGTGGTGCTGGAGAAGAGTATTGAATATAACATGGACTGCTAGGACAACAAACTGGTTCATCCTGGAGAGGGTGAAACTGGGCTGCTTCTTGGAGGCAAGGATTCTGAAACTTTCTGACATACTTTGGGCATGTCGCAAGGAGAGAGTAGTCTTTGGAGAGTGACAGCAAGTTTGGGAGGGACAGCACAAGAGAGGAAGACCTTTGATGAGATGGAGAGATTTAGTAATTGGGGTAAGGGCAGTAGGTTTGCTGGAGACAGTGAGGTTAGCACAGGAGGGTTTAGGGCTCTTGAACATAGGGTCACCATGAGTTGCAAGCGACTTGATGGCACATAACAACAACAAATATATAAAAAATAAACAAACTGATTATCTCTATCTCTGTCTATCTATCTATCTCCCACAATGGGCTCTGGTGTGTCAGGAAGTATGAGGATGACACTGTAAGAATGGCTGCACAGGATAGGACAAGCTTCAGACCTGTTGCTCATAGGGTCACTATGGGTCATACTCAACTCAATAGCACCTAACAACAATACACACACACACACACACACGCTCTCTCTCATATGTACTCTTATTGTTCCACTACAATTTCATAAAATTCCAAGTCTGAAATACTTAAGAAAGTGAAAGCGGGTCAGTGGGTGGGTAGTTGCACCAACCACTATTAGAAGGACAACCTACCACACAGGTGGCAGGATGGCTTTTAAGAGCCACTAAGCATTCAGTGTTTGTTCAATTAATCACAATTACAGAAGCACCTGGTCTACCAATCATATGCTCATTCAAATAGTATGGTGGGTGAAAATATTTCTGTTATGATTTGGAACACTGATGTTTGACACTGAAATATTGTGGACTGTTTTTTATTTGAAAGATGGACAAACAGATATTCTAAGACAGTGACCCCTTATACCCCAACAGCTATTTAGTGTTGAATGAACAGTATCAAATTGGCTCTTCTCCTCATACCTGGAACTGGACTTTTCTCAAATCCTTTGATCTGTGGTCACAAAATGGAATTTAGTTAAAGCCCATGGTTCCCAATTCTAGTAACTGAATGTTTTCTAGTTAGAAGATAGATCTAGAATATGGTCATATTAATGGTTTATTTTTTTTTTATTTCTTCTTCTTCTTTTTCCACTTTCTTGTTCCTTTTGTATTTTTCTATACAGATATATTCCCAATTCATGACAAGTTCCTGGTAATCCTCCAAGTTAATGTTTTAAATGCCTTCTCCTATCCTAGTTTTCTATATAGAATGCATTGCCCATCTATGTTAGTCTTCATAAGCCTTTTTATTAGATTACACAATTTTTATAATGCTTTCATTAAAATACCATTATTTGTACCTGTATGAATTTTACTCAGGGATTTTTAAAACCTTAGTATCAGAGGCCATACCAACCATGTCTGTATTCAAACTTGCTATGGTGGAGTTAATTCTAACTCATAACAACCACAAAGAACAGAGTAGAGCTGTCTATATAGAGTTTTCAATGTTGTACAGAGTGAAATTGTCTCAGAAGACTTTCAAGGACCTTTTGTGTATAGGGTCACTATGAGTCGTGTATGACTTGATGGCACTTAATAACAACATACACAGAGCTCTGTTAGCCTAGTGGACAGAAAATGATGCTACCAAACCAAAGGTGGGTGATTTTAATCTGTGGCCCTCAGGCCTGGTTTTAATTGTTTTTTGTCATTCTTCTAAGTGGTGTAACATTAGTCTTTCCATTTGCCATACAGAAGTAACTCGTGGTTTCTGTGATGCTGAACACTTTGACACAGATGTGTCAAATGCGATAATGGTTACCCATGGTAGACAGTGTTTGGTGGAGCTCCCCAATTCAAACAAGCTTGGAAGCAGAAGTGGCATCCACTTCTAAAATAGCTTGCCTCTGGAAACTCTATGATCTTTGAGAAATGATGAAAATTATATAAGCATTCAGGTCTTTTGTTCATAGGATCACTATGAGTTGTCCATGATTCGACAACACTTAACAAAAACAATAGCAATCATGATGGATAGGAAGGTCTGATGACAGAGTTTTAAGTGTTAGACTACCAAGTAAAAAAGGAATTGCAAACCCACCACCCAGTGCACACAGAAAGATGGGGCAGTCTATGTTCATGAAAACCTGAGGGGAAATTCTGTTTTGACCTTTGCACTCATTGTGAGCTGTAATCCACTTGCTGGCTTTGAGTCTGGTTAATAAAATCATAAAAAGAATCCAGTCACTTCTTTCTCCTGCAATGAAACTAAAGAGTTTTCTCATTGGTGATCAAATTGGACCTTTCAGTTATCAGGCAAATGCTAAAGTGTTGAGCCACTAGGACATTTTTGTCCTTTTCTTTACACTAAACAATTTTCCAAAGCGTATCTGATAAATGAAAGTGCTTAAGATAGAAAAATAAAACCACTAAAATCCTTTCAAAATTACTTGTTTTAATTATTCTGCCACATAGCTTGTATTTGCCCATTCATAAATACAATCTAAAACTCAGTCTCTAATTTTAAACTGATCAGCTATAGTTTAGGAGGAGACATGAACAAGAGGGAAAGTTTGGCAGAGATGTGGCAAATCCTTTAGCCCTTCCATAGCTCATTTCTTTAGGTATAAATGGAAATAATGTTAAGGATCTTAAAGATATATATAATAAAGAAAAAAATTACATATATATTTGTTACATGAAGCTATTAACAAGTATATAAAGAACAATGTTATTAATTATAATGTTCCAGAATATTAGGGGAAAAGTGAGGACATGAATATTATTCTTAATATTCCACATTTTTCTTCAGATTGCAGACTTAAATGTTATTTCCCATGACCCTTGATTTTCCTGAGTCATCCATGACTCCGTATACTACTTAAGATTTCATCCTTTTTAATTATGGTCTTTGGGCATTCAGAAACCATTTCCTAAGAGAGATGCTCTGTGTAGGAGGCATGAATTTAAGATCTGTTCAGGTTGTCACTTAAACACTCATCACTTACCAGCTTTGTAATAGTTTACAGGTCAAAGGAACTCTTTTATATAGTAAATGCAAATAATATTTAAAGCTTCCTTTTGGATATTTCAATAATAAAATGAAATATCCAAGGTTTTTGATGCCAGAATAAGCAATAATAATAAGTGTTCTTATTCAATTTAAGATAAGGAGTTTCCACTCAGTACCCTAAAATATCTTCTATCATCTGTCATCATGACAAAAAATTTAATATAGCTACTTAATTTCTTTACAGCTGAAATATTTGTGCTGTTTTTGTTAGGAAAAAAAATCAGAGTCTGGAAACAAGAAGTTATTATTATGGAAATAGTTAACACATGGAGGAGTATGAGGTGTTAACTAAAATGTTTGAGCTTCAAGTCCACCATGATCATGGAACTGAGAGATCAGTGATTTCTCTGAAATGTCACAAGTAGTAAGTATGAGAGTTGCTACCTTTAAACCTCAGAATCCACACAAGTAATAAATACAATATTCTACAAATAGGACTATTTGCAAAGCTTGTTTATCAGTTTGTCATACTCTTGATGTGATGCTGTTGTCACCAGTATTTTGAAATATTTCAGATAGATTTCAGTGGTGCTTCCTGACTAACACAGACTTCTTACTGGGTTGTTAATTGCCATTGAGTTGAGTCTGACTCATAGAGACCTTTTGGACAAAAGACCTGAAGCCTATTTATAACTGTCATTGTTTCTCAAAATTCATAGAATTTCCAGAGGCATATTGTTTAGGAAGTGAATACCACTCCTGCTTCCAGTAACACTGACTAGGAAGCAAAATCTAGACATATATGTACAAAAGTGAGCAAGTGGCATCCTTGGGGAGCATGATAGATAGAACATTGTCCAACCTAATTGTGTCAGAAATGTTATGAGCTGTGATGAATCACTAGAGGGCAATATTAGCTTTGATGAGGTAGAGAGGCAACAAGAATGAAGAAAATCTTCAGCAAGACAGACTGCCCGAAGATGCACTTGAATGTGTCAGAGGTAGGATGATTCAAGACTGGATTACTTCCATTCTCTTTGTGCAAAATTGCCATGAGTAAGAGTCAACTGGAGGTCATATGCTCATCTATGCATCTATCTATCTATCTATCTATCTATCTATCTATCTATCTATCATCTATCTATCTATCTATCTATCTATCTATCTATCTATCTATCTATCTCTATCTATTATCTATCTATCTATCTATCTATCTATCTATCTATCTATCTATCTATCATTTATCATCTATCTATCATCATTTTGGAAGTGGAAGTACTGTTACCGACTTCATTCCTGTTCAAGTGAAGCTTAGAGCAGAATTCATAAGTAAAAAGCAGCACATGGTCCTCAGGCTATCAAAGTTCTCCAAAAGAAAAGAGAGAGAGACGCAGGACAAGTCAGTTTGTAATTTCCCTTCTCATCACAATTTGCACGTGAGAGTGAAAGCCTTCTCTTGTCAATGTACCACCAAGTTGAACACAACTCATGCCTGACCCTCCAGCAGATTTTCAGAAGCGGTAAATCACATGAGAAGATTCCCCTTCTTTCTCCCACTGAGCAGCTGATGGGTTCAAACCACGTATCTTTGGGTTGGCAGTGTAACTTCTTTCCACTAACCCAGTCGGGGAAATGAATTGACTTAAGAAGCCCAGTAGGAAAACCTTAGCTGTCTGTGGAGTGTTGGACCTTGGCTCAAGCAGTGGAGATGGAGCCCTGGGAGAAGGGGACCTTACCTTAGCTATGGAGTCTATTCCCCTATGAGCAGACTTTGAATTGCTTGTAGTGTTGATGTGAGAGGGAAGAGTGGTGTACGCACAGAAAAGGCAATGTTTACAAACTGACTGCAGACTGTTATGAAGAGACAATTCTAATAGGCATCCCAGGCAGGAATACGTAAGGGGCTTTGGCCATTGGCGAGCCTCTGGAGCCTTTATCTGGTCAGGGTCGGCAGAGTCTATGTTTAGCTGGTGCCCAGCCCCGCACAGCAGCCCACTTTTCCTGCTGACCCCAGTGATGAAGAAGCAGCCAGCCGCTGGGCAACAGAAGAATTAGACACCTTTGACAATAGGCCGCCCACGGATAAGTGTAAACACTGGTTTCCATGATTAATACGGATTTTCAAAATAACTCAGCTCTTGAGGGAGAACACATTATTAGTGATAGAAGCAGCCGGAGGAATAATAAACTATTTAATTTGAGTTTGCTTTTAGTTTTGTAGCCCGTGCTACCTCTGAGCGTTCTTACTGATGGCTCCGGCTTGGGTTTTCACTTCTTTAGCTGTGACCTGCTATTCAGTCTATTAAATCTCCCTTCTAAATCCCCAAAGTCATTCTAGGCCTCCGTCACTTTCCCCCGCCTCCTTCCTGCCTTCAACCCTACCTTTTTAAAGTCCTTTTTCTTCCATTTGTTCTCTAAACAAAACTCGCAGTCCTTGCTGCACTTCGGATGCTGCTACCAGCAAATTATTCCCCATGGGTTTCAGCTAGGATTTCACCCCAGTTCCATTTGGCTCTCAGGCCACATTTGTTGAACTCAAAAGCCTTTTAACTGCCTTTTTTTTTTTTTAAAACCCTCCTCGGGAAAACTCATAAGAGCACACTGTTTCTATCCCCAGAGCAATGACAGGCCCTAGAAATAATGAAACACGGGGGGAAAAAAATCGATCATGCAAAGCTTTGATAGTTGACCTATTTGGCCACTATCTTTAACCAGGACTCCATGTATTTGGGTCGCTTTTTCCCTTTTTTAGCCCACACTGAATTTCATTGCAAGATCTGTGTTTGTATTCATCTGGCAAATAGTAATGATAGAACACCCTACCTCCATCAGCTGGGGTACATAATAACCCCAACGTAACTTAATGCTGAGTATTTACTTATGTTTAGAAAAATACTAGCAGTTATGTTTCTTTTTTTATCCCCAATATTTTCATAATATTGTAAACAAATTACTCCATCTTAAAATAATGTTGTTGTTGTTGTTGTTTTGTTATAATTTCGCTTTGTGTTGTTGTTCTGCATTTTCAAGAGTTGTTGTTGTTATGTGCCATCAAGTTGCTTGCAACTCATAGCAACCCTATGTACAAGAGCCCTAAAGGCCGTTCTATCTTGTGCCAACCTCCTCGTCTCAAGTACACTCATTCCCACCACTCACAGAATCGATCCATCTCATTGAGGGTCTTACTCTCCTGTGCCATCCCTCCACTCTCCCAAACATGATGTCCCTCTCCGAGGACCAGTCCTTCCTTGCAACATGCCCAAAGTATGTCAGACGAAGCTTCAGAATCCTTGACTCCAAGGAGCATTCTGGCTTCACCTTCTCTAGGACAAATCTGTTTGTTCTCCTAGCAGTCCATGGTATATTCAACACTTTTATCAAACACCACAGTTCAAAGGCATCAATTCTCTTTATATCATCCCTACTCATTATCCAACTCTCCGATGCATAGCACGTAATTGCAAAGACTATAGCTTGGATCAGGTGCACCTTAGTCTCCAGCCGAATGTTGTTGCTCTTCAGTACTCTTGAGAGGTCCCTCACAACTGTCTTTCCCAATGCAATTTGTCTCCTGATTTCCTGGCTTCTGTTACCAAGAGTGTTGTCTGTGGAACCAATTAAACTAAAACTATTAACTATCTCAATCTCTTCACCCTCCATACTGATGCTGCCAATTGGCCCAGTGGTGAGAATCTTTGTTTTCTTGATGTTGAGCTTCAATCCATATTGAATACTGGAGTTCTTGACCTTCTGCAGCAAGTGCTTCAGGTCCTCCTGAGTTTCAGTGAGCAGGTTTGGGTCATCTTCATAACACAGGTTGTTGATGATTCTTCCACCAATCCTGAGGTTACATCCCTCCTCGTACAGCCCAGCATCTTGGATGATCTGTTCTGCATACAGATTGAATAGGGATGGAGACAAAATATATCCCTGACAGACCCCTCACAATATAGACAGAATTTCTTTCTTGGATAAACAAGATACTTGAAATAGAGTACTACTCATTTTTACTTTCAGAGTTCTGTGATGTTCACATTATCTAGTATTTCTTTTCTTAGGAAAGTCATTATCCTTCCACTCCTGAAACTTTAGCATTCATTCAAAAAGTGCATGTTGTTTTGGGAAGTTAAAGTGTGGAACCATTTGCCAACATAATGCAGATTCAGGGATCTTGACTTATTTACTTTGATGATTGTTGTTGTTATTATGTACTGTAGAGTTAAAACGAAATCATAACCAACTCTCAGCAGATTTTCACAGGCGGTAAATCTCATAGGAAGAGATACTCCATCTTCTCCTGTGGAGCAGTTAATGTATTTGAATCACCTGCCTTTAGCTAGATATAATCTCTGTTGAGTGGTCAATTCAGGATCTGAAGAAAATGTCTTTGGACGCGTGCATTTGCTTCTGTAAAGTTACAATCTTTAGTTTTGTATGTCTATGTACAAAAGAAAATAACAATGTATGTTAAAACAACAACAAAACATTTAAATAAATTATTATCTAAGCCCAAAACATTTCCAGAAATGTCTTCTACCTCAATAAGACAATTCCATTTTAAAAAGATTCCATCTTTCTTAAAAAGAAAACAAAGTATGAGAAATTAGTATCAAGGTCCAAATTCTTCTTTGCCTTCCTAGTTGTGCAAGTCCAAGGTCAGAGAAAGCTGACACTGTCCTGGCCACTGAAACACTAATGTTTCCACTGCGCCTAGAATGGAGCTCTACCGCAGTGAGTACTCCGTGAGTGTTGATTAACTGGCACAGACTAGGAAAGTAAAACGTGTCAATGTGCATGATCCAACAGACAAGTTAATTACCCAGAGGGGCTAAGTTAGAGCTTCCAGTGGAGTAATAGAGAACAAACTTGTGAAGAAACTTCTAATTACTTGAAAGACTATTGCTATTCCCTCTAACTTGGGTCACATAAGAGTAAATCTAGGGTAAACACTCCACCAAGACACTGACTTAGAAGTTCGGCTTAACAATCTTCTCAGATAAGAGTTTTAGTTTGCCTAAAACTTGTATTGCGACTGGTTGCCTGTTAACGATTACTTATTCTAATAATGGTTTTCCAGAACTTGGGAGCCATGAAAATCGAGTGGAAGAAAATAAGCAAAAACAATATTTGAAATAGTAGGTCTGGGTTGACATGTTTAAGGGACATTGTGGTGCTCCTCAATGGAAATATTCAAACAGAGCCTGGGATAACAGACTGTCTGGTGAATTATGAATAGTGTCTTAAAAGTTTTTAGGTAGGTGTCTAAGTTGCAGCTGTGGATCTTTCCCTGTTTGGAACAAAGAATAATTGAAAGCAAAGACTTATGGAATAGTTAGCTCAAAGGAACATGTGAACTTCAGCCTTGAAAATAAAAAAACTAGGTGTTGCTTGGCTAACATTGTTGATATTGTAATTGATGTAATTCATACAATAATGTTTGAGTGGAAACCAAATTTCCTCTGTAAGCTTTCACTCAAATTACAACTGAAAATGAAAACAAAATAGGATAGATAGTTGGCTGATGTGGACTGAGGGATTAGACAACCTACAAAGTCTCTTCACATATGAAATCTCTCAATAACAGAAAATTACAATCAATCCCAATATGGAGCATGAATGCCCTAAGATTCACCACTCCATATGGCCCTTCAATCAGGGGCTGATGAAAGCTTGAAAGTACGTGTTGAGTTAAAGACGAAGAAAAGATTTATTCACCAGAAGGGCATCCTGTGTGTTCAACTGTTAACCAAAATTTTGTTGGTTGGAGTATCACTGAGAGGCATCCCAGGAAGAAAAGCCAAGAAACTCACTTCTGAAAAATAAGATCATGAAACCCTGTGGAACACAGGTCTGCTGGGACACACATGGAGTTGTTATGAGTTCAAATTGACTCAATGGCATCTGTTTTAGATAATCAGTGTGAGGAGAGTTAAGGACAGGGCCCGAACTTAAAGGAATAGAGTGAGGTAACCTGATGTGAGGTCTTGAATAGCAAAAAAAAAAATAATTTCAGGTTAGATGCTGTATTTATACATGATCTGGTGTAGCACTGATCACATATAATAGGGATAATATCTGTTTAATACGGTAGGATTACTGTACTGGTGTTGGAGAAGCATGCTGAATATCTCATGGCTTGCCAAAAGAATAAACAAATAGGTCTCGGAGAAAATACAACTAGAATGTTCCTTGGATGCAAAGCTGATGAAACTTTGCATCAATATGGTTTGTACATATTTTTAAGAGAGGCTATTCCTTGGGAAAGGATGTCATGTTTGGTAAGATGGAAGGTCAGCAAAGGAGAAGAACATCCTCAACGAGATGGGCTGATGCAGTGTCAGTGGCAATGGTCTCAAATGTGATGGGGACACTGAGGATGGCATAGCATAGGACAACATTAGAACTGAATGTTCATGGGGTTGCAATGAGCCATCCTTGCCTTGATGGCACTTAATAATAACAACAATGCAGTAAGAAGGAAGTTCCAGTGGCGTAATAGTAAGAACTTATGTTGCCAACCCAAAGGCATGCAGTTTGAATACACTAGCTGTTCTACAGGGGAAAAAGGAATGAGCCATCTCAGCCACTTACTGCCTCTGAAACCTATGGAAAGTCAGTTACAATTTGCTTCCAGCTCAGTGGTACATAGCTTCAACCACAAATATAGTAAGATTTTGGTGGTGGTGGTGGTGCTGGGGTTGTGGATTGCCTTCAATTCGAGCATGACTCATAGCGACCCTATCAAGAAAAGGCCTGAAGCCCCTCTGCAGCTATCAGCATTTATCAAAGTTCAGAGTTTACTGAGGCATGTTGTTTAGGAAGTGGATGCCACTCCTGCTTCCAAATAGATTTTGGTTATTACACTTATTTTCATTTCTTTAGTTTCTGCTATTTGCATTTCCTCTATGTAATTTATTCCATTCTGAAATTCCAACCATGACAATATTATTTATACTAATAATATGAAAGTGTTCAGACTAATTACATTGAACTTTGCCCTAGATTTTTTCTTACCTTGAGTAAATAACTAGACGTTGACAATATTGTGTTCAAAATCATCATAGCTCTCTATGTCTTACCAAGTATAGAATAAACTTTTGACATGACGAATCTGAACTGGATGAATATTTTAAGACTCACTATCATCTTGAGACCTGGTTTTCTTACTACTTTCTCCAGTGATATGAAAAAAAAATACACCCCAAAAAAACAAGGAAACCCAGTATGTCAAAGGTCTCAACTATGTCTCAAATTTAGATCCTTCTGTGAACCCTTCAAATCAAATACAAAGAAATAGTAAGGTTTTTTGTTTGTTGTTCAATCCTGGTTTGTAGAACAAGTATTTCCATCACAACTACTCTTTTGAACAAGATTTCTACAATCTCAAGGCTGAGTCACATCAGTCAATGTCCAATATAACCTAGACATCAGTGAGCTGTTCAAAAGTATGAATAAAACAAGGTGAATATAGAGAACCCAGATTCTGACATTTGGTTGAGTCATTTTAAAAGATCAAACTCTGCCTTCTGGGCAAGATATAGACACCTAGATCTCCTCTGAGCCCCAGTCTTTTTCTTTTGTTGGGAGGAAAGTACATTCCTGGTTTAATCTCTCTAATTAAATAGCAACTCCTTCCACAGCTCTGGAGGTGGTTACATCCGAAAGCAATAAAACCCAGGATTCCTTCACGAAAGAATACCCCTAGTTATCTGTCTACTAGGTCACATATCACAGGAGAGACCCTTAGGGCTGAATTTTTAAAAAGGCAACTGAGCTTTTTCTTGTGAAGATGACAGATGTGTTATGTATTACATTGGACAATGACATAAGAATTTCTCACATGAAAGATTCAGCCTATCCCATCATACCCTCATGAAGTGAACAAAGGTTTAAAGAATATTCATGTCCAATACCGTAATGGTGCTGAGGCTGAAATACATGTGGAGATACCCAGGAGATTTTAACAAAGTGCCGTGAGTAAAGTTCTCACTGTCAAAAACTTGCTAAAGCGTGTATATTATAGAGTGGTATTGAATTAAAGACAAAAGTTAAAGATTGATTGGCTCCCAATTCCTGGGAAGTAGAAACTTTTCCTAACTTCTCAAGGATTGCTCATGGTCTCACAGTTCAAGTCTCATCTGAAATATTTCAGAATGACAGAAACTAGTTTGCAAAAAGAATCATCAACGCGCTTTCTCCTCTCCACAATTGCTGTCTAAATATTTAAGTGTTTCTTCTACTCAAGAGTTTCCTATTACCATGAGCGTAAAAAACATATCCAACTACATAGATACTCAATTGAGAAGAGATGAGAATAAACACTGGTCAGAGTTCCAGGCCTTTTGCACACGTACACACTTCAAAGGATTGACTTATGGAATCCACACTGGAACTTGCTTTTGGGGATCTTTGCTCAGCTGCAGTGCTTTGATTGACTTTAATAAAAGGATTAAAAAGCCGGAACCAAACAGAAAGCCAAACACAGGAAATATAGACACTCCATATTTAAGTTTCTCTCTGTGTTTTTATCACTGTAAGAAGTTTGAGAAAGTGAATGGATATGATAATCTGCAGATAAATCCTCTCCTGATAGACATGTAAACATGTGTCTATTCTTATTAAAAGGAACTTTGGAAACATCGTTTATAGCTTCCTGTGCTATTAACCGAAGATTAGCAATTTGAAATCATCACCTTCACTGATAGAGAAAGTTAGGCAAACGCCTTCAGTTAAGATTTACTTCCTTAGAAACCTGCTGGATGCTTGACATCAGTGAGGACCAACTTGACGGCAGGGAGCAACACTCATTAAAAACAATTTATTTTTGCCACAAAAATTACTTTTTCTCGGAGAGCTCTGGTGGCCTAGTGGCAGGAAACTGCACTGCAATCCCAGAGGTGCGCGGTTCAAATCCACCAGATGCTCTGCTGAAGAAGGAGGAACAATCACCTCCTGTACCAGTCAGATCCAATTTGATGGTACGCACATTAAAAAAAAAAACAAAAAAAAAAAAAGAAAAAAAATTACTTTTTCTCACTACTTACTACTGTTTTGTTAAGTGATGCAATTGATAACAGGCAGTACATATTTAAATGAAACCAATTAGTCAAACAAAGAATAAAACCAAGAAACTGAAAAAAAAAAAACCAACCCCAAACAAATTAAGTGCTTTAAATTTTATGAAACGATATACCATTTAATTTCTCTTCACCTTTTATATCTCTATAAATAAAATTTATAATCAGGAATGTAGAGTGAGAAAGAACTTTGTAAAATGTAATTATAATCATGTATTTCAGATACTTGGGAAAAGCTTGTTTTATTTTTGCTTCTATAAACACTTTCAAGAAACATATCTAAGGATAAAATTTAGGAAATTAAAATGTGTGTGTGTGTGTGTGTATACAACATAGATATTGCACATGCTTTCATACACATTAGGTGGGAGAGTCTTAATATACTTTTCCAAATGGTGTTAAGGCCGGTTTAAAATGTAAATGCACTCAAGGTATGTTGTAGAATTAACAAATGTATGAATGTGAAGAATGACTGAGTGCAACAAATGAATGTTAATTAGAGACAAAAAGATTCTTCCTGGGTAATTTACCTTTGTGTTAGGGTCAGCAAATAAATAAAAATCCTATCTTCAAGGAATTGGTAAAAGTTTTCCCAGAGCTCTGTTGAAATGTCCTCTGTAAACCCCTTACCAAACTCTCATTGTTTTAAAAGTACACATGGCCATGGTGCTTAATACAAAGATATGAAATATATTGAAATCCATTATAGATGGTGTTCATTGTGGGGAACAGTTTGGGGATCCATTTGGGGCCAGAAGTTGCCTCCCTCACTCTGCTTGAACTAAGCTACACCAACAGCTGGCCACCAGAGTTTAAGAGAGTGCTATGCACATCTGATAGATAATGAAAGACCTCACCGTGTGTTAGCCAGCCTCTGAGACAACGCTCAGATCTTTTGTATTTCTTCTTTGTCTTTAGCTTACTTTCTAATTCCCTTCTGTACTTTAATTAAATTCCTTTTGGACTCTGAGGAGTTAAAGAGCTTTTCTGAAGTATAATGAAAGAAGAGAGGAACTACTCTTCTAAAGAATACTTTTCTATTCTTTCATGGGAATATTAACTGTCAATCGCGTGTGTGTGTGTGTGTGCATGTATGATGAGCATGATATCCTGGGCAATGAGCAGTACTCTCCTGGGTCACTTTAATAAAAGACCATGATGTTTGAGGGTGAGTATGTGAATGTAAAAGAGAAAGAATAAATGGAAAGACTGTAAAAGTAGGGATAAATAGGACCAGAATTAGAAAGAAAACAATTAGAAGAAAAGAGAAGAAAGGATGGAGTGGTGAGTGGGAGGCGAAGAGACTTAGAAAGAGGTTAGTCTAGCTCACCCAGACGACCTGAGTGGTAAATTTATAATAAGGAGATGAGTCTGCTGAATGATTTACTGCTAATCCCATAGAAAAAGCAGGAGGAGGTGAAGGAACAAAGGTTTACAGTCCCTTTGGAGATTTGTTTCATCTGCACATCAGCCCACAATTAATGGCCATTTAGCTGTTGTTCTCCTGCTGGACACTGGTGGATTGATTCCGTAAATAAAAGTGACAGAGCGATGTCCCACGGTGGCAGGCGGTGGAGTCTCTGCACCTGTTATTTGTGAATCTCAGTTTGCCAGGTCGTTGACCTTTAGAAGCTGGTGAAAATTAATAAGTGGATGCACAAACCTGCTCACTTTAAAAAGAGAGAGAGGGAATAAAAACAACTAAAAACAAAATACCAGACAGAGCACCCAGCCAGCAGTCGGGGCATCTTTCATAGCAACTGTCCAGGAACGTCCAGAGAGTGAGTTACGGAGCTCTCCCCTCCATCCTCAGAGAAGGAGCACACCTACGGGAGGTGAGCTCACTGGTCCAGCCCCTCCGGGCCGAAGTCTCCTAGAAGGCCTAGGGAGCTAGACATGCCAATCCCTTGGGAGTGGAAACCATGATTCTATTCCTGCCAGCTTTGCATTTGGCCTGCTCCATTCTTTCGAAGCCAGTTTGGGGGCAGTTGTGGGTGGGCAACACATGGCCCAGCCAAACTGGGCTGGAGCAGCTGAGCAGCTGTGCTTGGCATGGCGAACTCGTGAGCAAACAGCTGCAGAGGGTAACTGATCATTTGCAAATAGTTAATGACAGATTTGTCCTTTGTGTTCACTGCCATAGAAGGGGAGTAAAATAAAACGGAGGGGGATGCAGCCAGGGGATTTTTACCGCTGCTGTTGCTGCTGCTGCTGCTGCTGCTGCTGCTGCTGTGGTTGTTTTGAAAGTTATAGGAAGGTCAACCAGAATGAACAAGGAAATGGTTTGATTCTGTTCTGGACCAGTGGCCTCCAAGTCACAGACTGCAGGGCAGACCATTGTGGTCAAGGAAAGGAAGAAATAGAATTCAGGATGAACTGAGCAGGTGTGTGGAAAACAAAAAGAATTATTTTTTCTTCCTCTATTTTTCTCTACCTCCGTGTTTTGATAACTTGGCTTTTTTGTTATCTGTTTCCTCAGTCAATGGCAGTCACTTAGCCTTTGTTTGCTATGCAGATGAGGAAAAAAAACTCATTGGTTAAGTGAGTTTTTGAGCTTTAAATAGTGCACTCAACACATTTATGGATGTTATTTGAAGGATCTTTAAGGCCACCTGCCCTAATATTCCCCAAAATATAATTGTGTCATTAGCAGTGCATTTATTTGAATTAAAATATTTCAGCTTAAAAAAATTATCTTGTTCTTAAAGGCCTATAAGTGGTTTCTAACTCTTCCTACAATTGGTTAGTTCCAATATGATGCTGTTCACTCTTGTTTGTATGTAACACATCTGCAGTGGCTAGAAATACAGTCTTCTAAACATCTGCTGAATCTGGCCACTTCTGTCTCTACCATGAACACATTAGCCAAGTCATCATTGTGTCTTGCCTGCAGCTTTACATTATGCTCCGAACTGGTCTTGCTTTCCTTGAACTAATTCTTCTTTGCCATCCATTCTCTCCTGGCATTATTGTAGTTGTAATTGCTCTATGACTCACTCACTCACTCACTCATCACCACCAAGGAAGAGCTGCCTCATAGCTGATTTTCTGAGGCTGTAAATCACACTTGACGAGGTCAGAGCAAATGTTACCTGGTCTTGTGACTTCTGGATGGCCAGTCTGTTTGCCGTCATTGTTGTATAAACCCATCAGTAGCCCACCCACCACTGTTACGCCTGTTCCAACTAACAGCGGACTTCGCATCAGACTTCTGAGGCTATCCATCTTTATAACACGAGATTGTTCATCTTTCTTCCCTGGAACAACAGGTGGATCTAAACTGCTGATATTTTTGCCAACATCCTAAAACATTACATAGTAATGTCACTTGCTTTGAACATAGAGTTTTATCTCATTTCGAATAAAATCCAAATCATTTACTGTGTGCTGGCACATCCAATTTTCTCTCTTGCGGCTCGATCACCCATCCATACAGTACCATCTCACTGCATGAAGACTTTCATGAGTTTTCTTTTTTTAAGAGGGTATATACTTCTTTAATTTTATATTAACTTACATACAAAATTTGTATATAATTTTGTTTCATACATTGTGTTTCATAAACCCAATCATCAATGATTGGTGGGTTTATAAAACCAATCACCGTTGACTGATGTCCCCTATCACTTTGTCCTTTATGTCTCCACTGGATCCTTCCTAGTTCCATCACCTCCTCTCTCCACCCACCAAGCCCTGCGGCCCTGTGATTTCCGCCATCCCCAAACTAAGCTCCCTTTTCCTCTCTTATTCCCCCTTTGGATCCTTATCCACATCCTACTAACTAGTCTTCCATTTTTACAATTGATTTTTCTTTCTTCAGCATCTCTGACTTTGCCGTTTCCTCTTCCTAGGGCTCCCTCCCCACGATTTCCTTATGTTTCACCAATCTCAGTTCAAATATAATTGTACAGAAAAAAGTCTTCCATCATCACCCAGTCTATATTTTCCTTCTGTAACCAGTAGAATAAGTGTGTTATTGAATTTTTCTGTATTATTTATCTTGAGTAAAAATCTCTGTATGTGCCCACCTCCCAGAATAGAGCTGCCACATCCTGCTACAGTAGGCTTCCCTATGAATGAAGAAATAAATACATTGATAAAAATTGCTTTCTCAAAGGTAAGCAAAACTAAAGTCTGTCTAACTAGAAGCTGGAGGAAAAAGAGTTGATGCTTCAGGCAACAAAAAGGGTTAGGGCACAGAATTTATCACTGGGACTGGGGAGTGGAAGTAACTTGGTTTCCTGAAATAGTGAAAAGAAACAACACCTGAGAAATTACTAAGCCTTCATTTGTATTCACTTATATGTTTATTTAATAGAAACAATTCAATGCAGGCTCACTAATTATGATCAAGGATTGAGTTTTTCAAAGATTGAAGAACTAGACAGTCCTTCTTACTAAACTAGAAATAATAAGCTTTAGGTTATGAAAACTGTAAAAACAGCCAAGTTATTTTCTAGGTTTCTTCAACCATTTTTCCCCCCTAAGCACTTTAATGACATTATCAACCAACGATCTAAATGGAAACAGGCTCATAAAAGCTGTCCCAAGCCAAGAAGGATGCGACCATTTCATAGACCACAAATGGCTCACCTGCATCTTCTACCCTGAAGTGCCCTTAAAGGGAACTGTGAGAGCCTAACTTCCTAGTTCAGTGATGCCAGATGGTTTATGGAGCCCCAGAGAAAGTCAGAAGCATCTCTCTGAGCCTTGGAGCCTAATACCTGGTAATTATCCAGGCTAACTCAAGAATGTATATAGGTAGACGTTAATTTTTAAAGATCCAAATTCATTTAAGGTTGAACTTCAAGGAAAGCAGAGTAGGTAATGATTTTTCCTGAATGTTTTGTATTAAAAAAAATTCTTAAGCTTTTTCATCAATACATGCATGTCTATGCATATTCATATATATGCACATGCGTGCTTGCACACACACACACACACACACACACACACACACACACACACACACACTCCAAATAATCTGTGTGCACTTTCCTACTAAAGAGTGATTCCTGGGAATCTAGAGGCTTTGATTTGCCTGGGAAGTAATTAAGACTTTATTAACAACAGGTAAGCAGGAAATTCCTTTGAAGATAGGTGAGATTTTGACACATTGAGAGAGCTCAAACTCAGACATGAGACCAACTGTTTTTTTCTTTTCTTGTATTTTTTTTCCAATAAGAAATATTAGACTGTAGAAAACAATGATAAAGAAGATTTCCTACATGTCACAGTAAGTAAACATTCCCCAAAGTTCCCGTTTTATTAGTTCTTGGGTTGCTATTGTTATGTGTTGTCGAGTTGGAACTGACTCATAGGTGCCCCTCTGGTGAATTTTCAGCAGGCGTCACAGGAGATCATCCATCTTTATCCCATGGAGTAGCTGATGGGTTCAAACTGTGTATCTTTGAGTTCATGGCACAGCTCCATATCTCGAGATCACCAGCAGGTTTTTAAAGATTGCAAATTGTGCTGGAGAAAAAGGCCCAGCTTTCTCCCTTAGAGCAGCTGGTGCTTTTAAACTGACTCGAGTTAGTTGGTAGTGTGACTCCTTACCCGCTAGACTACCAGAACTCAGTATTCCTTGAGTAAGACCTCAGAATTAGGATGCCTAGCAAGCTTCCTTAATGACAAAACACTTTTCATTTAATTTGCTTGCCTACATAATAATGTGGCCTCTCAAGTGTCAAATGTGTTAATGGTTGGTTAACCATGGTGGACAGTGTTTGGTGGAGCTCCCCTATTAAAACAAGCTTGGAAGCAGGAGTGGCATCCACTTCCATAATAGCTTGCCTCCAGAAACCCTATGAATCTGGAGAGAGGATAAAAGTCACACAAGTGTTGAGGACTTTCCTTCATAGGGTTGCTAATGAGTCACCTGCAACTGGACAGCACTTAACAACAACAAATAATAATGAAATGTGCAAAGTACCAAAGTTAGAAAATAAAATGTGAAGAACTTGCTCAGCATCTGCAAAGTTGAAAGAACTGAAGATGAAAGTCAGGATTTGAGCTGGAATATTGAAGGAGACTGTGTGTAAAGTCTCCAGTGATGCAGAAAGTATCAAAAGAAGATGGGAGAAATACTCAAAGTCATTGTATTAACAAAGAATCGACTAACAGACATTTCAGGAAGCTGCATATGATCTGGAACCAATGCAAGAAAGGAAGACATTCGGGTGGTACTGATGGCATTGGTAAAAAATAAGCACCCAGATGCAACCCTGCACGTACTCATCAGTCTGTCAAGAAATTTCAAAGAGTGCCTACATGACCTGCTGACTGGAAGATGTCACTATTTCTTCCCATAACTAGGAAAAGTGATTCAACAGTATACAGAAATTATTGAACTATGTAACCAATATCTCATGTAAGTAAAACCTTTCTGTAAATTATTTTTAAAAAATGGCTATAACAGTACATTGACAGCTGCCAGAATTTCAAGCTGAATTTTGAAGGAGCTGTGGCATTAAGGATATCATTACTGATGTCTAATGTAACATGGCTAAAAGCAGAGAATGCTAGAAGGGTGTCTATTTCTGTTTTACTGACTAGGCCAAAGCACTTGGTTGTGGGGCACATAACCAATTATAGCTAACTGAGAAAAATGAAAATCCAAGAACATGTGAAGCCTATACTTAGACCAAGAATCTATTGTGTGAACAGAGCATGGGAATATGAATTGGTTTTCAAATAAAAAAGGTGTGCATCAGACCTGGATCCTTTCTCCATGTTACTCAATCTGTATGCTGAGAAAATCATTCAAGAGGCTATACTTTTTGAAGAAGAAGTAGCATCATGATTGGAGGAAGAGTTATCAACAAGCTGTGTGTATTGTGCAGATGACACAATGTTGTTTGATGAAAGTGAAGAGGATTTGAAATGCCTGCTGCAGAAGATCAAAGACTGTAGTCTTCAATATGGATTACATTTCTACATCAGGAAAATGAAAATCTTTACCACTGGGCCAATAGACAGTATCATAATGCATCAAGATTGAAGTCTTCAATGATTCATCTTACAGGGCTCCACAATCAATACCCCGGGTACCAGCAGTCAAGAACTCAAGAGATGTGTTGCATTGTGGAAATCTGCTGGCAAGGACATCTCCAAGACATTAAGGAACAATAACGTCAATTTAAAGGCTAAAATGCACCTGGTTCATGCTGTTATCTTTTCAGTTACTTTCTGTGCAACCAAACATTTAACAGTAAATAAGGATGACAAGAAGAACTAATGCCTTGTGTGGTGGTGGTGGAGAACAGTGTTGAACATTCCATGGGCTGCCAAAAGAAAAAAAAAAATAAGCACTAGAGATGTTTCAAAAAGGCTGTACTTGGAAGTAAAGATTGTGAAATATCACCTTACATATTGTGGGCTTGTTGCTAGCCCTTGGAATGGGCTTGGAAAGTCGGAAGGTTAGCTAAAGGTAGGAAGCTTCTCAGTTGCCAGTGACTATGGCAATGGGTTTTAGTATGTCAGGGATTATCAAGATGATACAGGATAGTACAAGGTTAATATCCATTGTTGTTAAGGTCACTATGAGTCATAGTTCAGACTCACTCACTCAGTGTTACCATAGGAGAGAAGACCTGGTGATTTGCTTGCACTAATACTATAGACAAAACCAAAACCCACAGATCATATTAGAGCAATTTTACTTTGTATAAGTACATGGACTCACAATGAATTCAGAATTGACTTAACAGTAATTAACAGCAACAAGTTTCTAAGTAATGCTAATCCTGGCTTGGGTTCTATACTTCAGCAGTCACTGCTTCAGTACAGCTTCTATGAAAGAAGTAGGTAAGGTTTCAAACTCAAAGTCATTATCTTGGAGTCTTTACCAACTCAAAGCTGACCCTCCAGAAGGTTTTCACATCTTCTCCCATGAACTCATTGGTGTACTTGAACCTTTGGATTATCAGCACAGCTCCCTAGGGCTGACATAATCAGAGCTCCCAGCTAACATTTCTCGATATAGTTAAAAGTTCATCTGTTCAATAAATATTTACCTCTATCTTCAAAGACCACTGGATATTTTGAGCAAGATGCTGTCCATTTTTCAATTGACTCTATGTTGAAATGTTCCAATGAAATGTACATTTTGGAGGGGATATGTAATGCCCAGTGTCTGACCCCAATATGCTGGCCTCGCTAAATTGACCTAGGTGCTGGGCATGGCTAGCTCTGCCAACCCTGGATCCTCTGCCAGGGAATTTGGCTAGTAAAGAAGACTTTATTTACCTTTCCTTCACACACACACACATCCCATGAAATATTGTGCCTCTGTTTCTTTACAGAAAATACAATTAATTAGCCACTGAGAAGGTACCTCAGATCCTCAATTTTCAGATTACTTCCCTTTTCAAGGAAAACTATAAAATTACTTTCCAACTATCTTGACAGCATCACATGCTTGGATTGGTTACTAGATAGGAAAACACTAACTCAAGATTTTGGTCAGGATAGCTTATTGCCAGCTAGAAAGCTACATCTATCTGGGAATGTTTCAGTGTAGGGTTTCAGATTAGAATGCTCTAGACAACAGGTCAATTCTTTTTTTCTCCTCTTCTGAACCTACGGCAGGAGATCAAAGGGTTATAATAAGAGGCTAATGACAGAAATAAGTTTAACAAATAAAGAGAAAAATTGTGCTCCACACACAGCATGGAGTCAACCCCTAAGAGTCAGTTTAAGAACAGGTCACAGAGTCAAATACTACCGAGCTGCACTGCAGAAGAAGTGGACAATTTCATAATGAATAACGGTGTTTATATAATGTGATGGGCTTGGGCTAGAAGCAGAGGGCTGCAAAGATCAACAGAGAGTATTGACCCTCACACCCTTGAAGAGTCTTGCTGTTTTGTTCACCAGTGTGGGAAGCTCAGTGTCCACACAGGCTTCACATCCAATCTGCATTAATCTGAACTCATTATTCAGACTTCTTGATTAGTCAGAGGTCAAAGAATCTGGACTTGTACTTGACAACTAACTGGCCTACAGAAGTAGATGGCAGCATAGGGCAGATTTCAGAGTTAAGTTAGAGAAAGTCCCTGTCTGTTTGCTAATGTTAGTCACCAGAATAAAGTCAGGATGTGTTGATCAGGGGATGAGATAGGATTCTCCATAAAAAGCCTCCCCAGCAAATGAGTTTACATGAAATCAAACACAAGCCAAGAGCTGTCGTATCTTAACCAAATAAGTGGCTTGGAGTTGCTACATGTAGTGTGTATGTATTGTGGTGGTGGTTGTGGGGTGTTGGTGTGTGCCATGATTATACACAGACACGTGATGGAGGATAAAAGAACAGTCTGGTGGACACATTCTTATAGAAAAGTGACTTTTAAAAGCATCAAACAGATGGCAACAATGATGACATGTTTGCTAATTTAAAAAAATGACAAGAATAAACAGAATGATGTTGTTGTTGTTGTTGTTGTTATGTACCGTCCAGTCAGAACCTACCCATAGCTGACTTTCTGGTGGGTTTTCAGAGGCAGATCATCACATGGGATGAGATTGCCCATCCCTCTCCCGCAAAGCAGCTGGTGGCCTCAAACCGCCTGCCTTGAAGATTACAGCGCAGCTTCTTGTCATTAGGCCAACAGAGCTGCCCAAGAAGACCTCACACAAGCATTACTCTTAAAAAAGAGTGAACTTGAAAAGATAGGAATAGTTTTCCATGGCATGGTCCTTAGAACGCTAAGCTCCAAAGCAGCTCACTGGCACTCCAAATTCACCAGAGGTCCTTTGTGAGAAAAATAAGCAATCACCTTTCTTGCTATTTCCAGCCTTGGAAAACCTAATGGAAGGTCAGCAACGAATTCCTTCAGTCACATAGACAATGAAGTCTGTTTGTTTGAGCTGGCAGTTTCAACTCTTAAGATAATCACGGTTTCAAAAGCATGATGTTCAAATAATGACTAAGTTTCAGCTTTTGAAGGAACAATTAAAAAGAACAACTTTGAACAAGTTACTTACTTTTTCTATTTATCTCCTTGTAGCCTAGTGATAAGAAGCTGCAAAACGAAAACCACACAGTTTGAATTCACCAGCTGCTCTATGGGAGAAGGATAGACAGTCTCCTCCCATGTGATTTACTGCCTCTCAAAACCAGCTGGAGGGTCAATGTGTGTCAGTTTCAGCACACAACACAACAACAACAACAACAACAACAGCAACATCTGTGTCCTAAAGTGCACGCAGAAGATTCCTAATGATGTAATAAAAGAAGTGTTAGCAGTTCTAGTACACCAGAGAAAGACGGATAGTCTCCACCCTTTACAATTTTTGAAAATTAATTTTCATACATTCATTCATAAACATGGTGTTTAATTCATATACTTTTTATTTTATGCAATCATTCATATACATTGTTTTATACAATTAATTACTAAGCAGGGAATACCAGAAGAATGCCCATCTGTGCTTCATTGACTATGCAAAGGCATTTGACTTTGTGGATCATAACAAACTGTGGCTGCCTCTGAGAAGAATGGGAATCCCAGAACACTTGATTGTTCTGATGTGAAACCTATATTTGGACCAAGAGGCAGTCATCAGAACAGAGCAAGGAAACAATGCATGGTTCAAAATTGGGAAAGGTGTACGCCAGGGATGTGTCCTATCTCCATACCTTTTCAACCTGTATACAGAACAGATTATCCGAGAGGCTGGGCTCTATGAGGAGAAGTGTGGCATCAGGATTGGTGGAAAATCTCTTAACAGTCTGCCTTATGAAGATGACACAACCCTGCTTGCTGAAACTGAGGAGGACCTGAAATGCTTGCTGCAGAGGGTCAAGGACTGCAGCCTTCAGTATGGATTGAGGCTCAATGTCAAGAAGACAAATATTCTCACCACTGGACCAATTGGCAGCATCAGAATGGATGGTGAAGAGATTGAGATTGTTAACAACTTTAGTCTGCTTGGCTCCACAGTCAACACTCTTGATACCAGTAGCCAGAAAATAAAAAAACGTATTGCTATGGGAAGGTCTGCGGTTAGGGACCTCTCCGGGGTACTTAAGAGCCATGGTGTCACTCTGGAGACTAAGGTGTGTCTGATACAGGCTATGGTCTTTGAAATTACTTGTTTTCTGTTAGAGAGTTGGACAATGACTAGGGAGGATAGAAGGAGAATTGATGACTTTGAGCTGTGGTGCTGGAGAAGAGTATCGAATGTACCATGGACTGCCAAGAAAACAAACAGATTCAACCTAGAGAGGGTTAAACCAGGCTGCTCCTTGGAGGCAAGGATTCTGGGGCTTCATCTAACATACTTTGGACATGTAAGGAGAGAGAGGTTCTTGGAGAGGAACATCATGCTTGGGAGGGAGGAGGGACAGCGCACGAGTGGAAGACCCTCTGTGAGGTGGATTGATTGAGTGACGGGGTAATCAGGATGGTGTGTCAGAGGCAGTGCGATTGGCACAGGATAGAGCAGGGACAAGTTACTAGACAGCACATAACAACAACAACAACAACAACAAATACCTTCTATTCACCTTTCTTAGTAAATCCTCCTTTCACCTTGCCTATTCTTTCATCCCACACCATCTCTTAGCTGAACCTGTTCGAGAGCACCATGAGAGAGATTCTACGTGATGTTAGTAGGTTTTGATTTGTAGCATCATTGTGAGAATTAAGCGAATTACCGGGAAGCTCTGCTGGCCTGGTGATAAGAAGCTGCACTGTAATACAAAAGGCATGAAGTTTGGGGTTTTTTTTTTTTTAATTATTATCAAATTGTATTAGTTTTAATGAACATTCACAGAGATTTTGGGTTCTCATTCATTCATTGTTGCACTGTTTTCTCTACCCTCCTCCCAGTTTGTTCTTCTTCCCCCCCCCATGTCTGTTTTAATTGTCTAATTGCCACAGTGCTTGTTGAAGCCAGTTCTGATTAATCTCCTTTGTCAGTGTGTCCTTTGCCATTCCCTATCACTCCTCCCTGAGAGAAACTTCACCCTGATTCATAAGGAAAAGGGGATGGCGTATTCTCTTAGCTACTCCCTGCTGAAAAGGGACGCTGTCGGCTTCAGGGTGAAGATCTTCTCTCACTACTCTAAAGGGCTCCTTTGGCAGTAGGAAACACATAGACTATTATGGAGATTGATTTTGGAATTTAGATGCACTGTTATTAATTGTGCTTAGCCGTACATGATGGCTGCTTCACAGGAAAAAGATGGGCAATCTCCTCCTGTGCTGTTAACTGCCTCTAAAAACTCACTGAAGGGTCAGCTATGGGTTGTTTCTGACTCAACAGTTTGCAATAACAACAATTGGGAAGCCTAGTTAAGGGTTTGTGCTGTCAACCCAAGTTGGCACAGTTCATATCCACCAGCTACTTTACAGGAGAAAGAGAAACAATCTCCTGCAGTGTACAGCCTTGGAAAACCCACTGGAGGGTCAGCTATGAGTCAGTTCCACGTCGATGGCACATGCAAAAAAGCTATAATTATAAGGCAGTTCATATGACATAGTTGTTGAGTTTTTTATACTAAAATATCTCATAGAATTTTTTATCTGTTAAATAATGTACTTCTTTATAAATTTGACTCACAATACCTGATATTAGAATTAAACCTATTGGAAAATGTAGAACATTTTAGTGTATAAGTTTTAAAGAGACGCATGTAATACACAATATCTTGGTGTTTATGTGCCCGAGATCTGTCTTCATGGCTTCTCTCCTGTTGGTCCTATCTTTCTTATTTTTCACCTCAAGGGATGTACATTTAAATTTGACATAATTTAAAATTCATCCAATAAACAGTTTCATAGGGCGTATGGAATTCATGACACTTTTCCATGTCTCAGACATAATAAGGGAGCTCTGGTTTAGTGGTTATGAAGTTGCACTGCCAATCCAAAGGCATGCAGTTCAAATACTCCACTTGTCTGTGGGAGAAAGATGTAGTCTTCTCTGTGGTTACATCCTCCAAGAATCTAGAAGGTTCTCTTTGAGTCATTTCCCACTTGAGGGCAATGATTGAGCGAGTGAGTAGATAACAAAACAGCAATGATAGATTTTTACCAGAAAGCAAAAGCTTGGACTTTGTTTATTTACTATTTTTATTATATTTTTTCTCTTTAAAAGCACCACTAATTAAACTAACCCAATAAGTTGGACCTTGTTTACCATGCAAAAAGGAGTCATAGTTTCAGGCTACATGTTATATGGAGAAATAAAAATAATGCCCTGAAGCCTTAATAAAGTATGACTAGGAGAGAGAATTAAAACACAGACTTGGCTATTCAGGTTATATACCCTTAGCAAACAAGAGTAATTTAAAACCAATGTAAAATCTCATAGACAGCGATTTTATTTACATGTACATACACAATTTAAACAGAAGTGTGAAATAAACAACTTAGGTAAATTTGGCTAGTTTTGTAGTATACTCTGACTTAATCTCTGGCAGTAATAACTTCAAATCCACCCTAATAGAATAGCATCAGTAGCAACATTTTATCCTAATTAACTCAGTATGATGCTAAATAAGCTTGGATCTCTTCTATAAAATTATAAATACACTCTGTTGACCACCTGCTCACATTCCCAGGATTTGCATTTTTTTTGTTTTAATGTTTAGTTTTATATTTCTACTTTCAAAAAGGGAGGAATAGAAGTATGAAATGGGAAATTGCTCCAAATTTTCTTCAAATCTCATTCTCTTTGCATAGCTCTGGGTATACTCTGGGAGAAACAACTGCTGAGGTCTACAGAATTGATTCATGTGTCACTGAACAGTTTTTAAAAAAATATTAATATACAATAGGAAAATTTTATAAATAGTTGAAAAAATAAAAAAATATTTGAGTACAAAACATTTGAGACAAAAACCATTAAACTTAATGGTGTGTGGTATCTTTCATGAGAAATGAAGTCAGTATCTTAAAGCCAAGCAAGGAAATTAGACTGTATAAATCAGCACAGAAAGAAATCACACTAATGATTTTTCCCAGTATAAAGAAACGTCAAAGGCAAACATATAAATGGTATATAATCAATATGAAGAATAATAAAGAATGATTATGGGTACTGAACTTTCCATCAAAATTCTGTTTTAGTGTTCTAACATATTCTCACATTCAAATAGTTATAAAAGTTGATACATTGTATGCAAGCAAGGGTGGATTAAGGGGCTCTCATTTTAGAGGAGGTCATTTAAAAGATGAAATAATACCCCCCAAAAGCATTAGTAGTTTACAAGAAATAAACACATTTTCAAGGAATAATATCTATATACTTTATGTCTGAAAATATTTAATAAAAGTCCTGAAAATGATATAATTTCTCTTTAGTACTTTAAAGAGTTTCTTGGCAGAACACATGGTGCTAAATGCAACATATTTATTCATTTCTTAACTGATGCTACCATGAGCCTTGATATGGATCTAAGTGAAATCATTGATGTCTTCAATCTTATTTTATTTTTCCATTATTATTGGAAGCAGGAGTGGCATCCACTTCCTAAACAAAAAGCCTCAGGAAACTCTATGAACTTTGATAAATGTTGATAGTTGTATAGGGGCTTCAGGCCTTTTGTTCACAGGGTCGCTATGAGTATGCTCAACTCAACGGCAATCAACAACAATATAATGTTGCTTATTGAAAAAAAATGAGATTTTTTTTTGTTTTGTTTAATTTGAGGTACAATCCAAATACTGAAAGCTATTTTTATTTAACTTTGTTTCATCCATCTTCTTCATTTTCTACAAACCAGATTGTACCATCTGCTTATGATTTAAAAAAAATTATTATATATATTAGTTTGCATAAAAAATTCATATAAATTTTGTTTCATTTATGTACATTGTATTTCTTTTCTATACATGTGCTTCACATATAGCTCTATTCACATTTGGTTTCATATAATCATTCCCATACATCATATTTTATAAAATTAACCACCTTTGATCCGTGCCCACCATTACACCACATTTTCAGGTTCCCATTGAATTTCAACTAATTCCTTCATCCTCTCACTCTGCCCAACAAACTTGTGACCTAGTAACTTCTCACTTTCTCATTCTCAGCCCCCTTTAATCTTCTCCTTCCTCCTTTGAACTTTTCCACACTCTTTCTATTTTCACAATAATGGTGTTACACAATGTTTGTCCATATGAGACTGAGTTATTTCACTCAACATAATGTTCTCCAGCCTCTCCTATGTTATATATTTGTTTGCCTTTTTAAAAATCATTTGTTGATGGACATTTGAGACATTTCTATTTTCTTGCTATTCTGAATAATGCTGCTATGAACATTGTATAAATCTCTGTTTGTGTCTCAGTTCTATTTTTCTTAGTGTATATTCCTAAAAGTGGAATAGCTGGGTCATATGGAATTTCTATGTTCACCTTTTTGAGGAAACATCAAATTGCTTTCCAGATTGGTGATATCATTTTACAATCTCACCAACAGTGTATGAGAGTTCCAGTCTCTCAGCATTCTTTCCAATATTTATTGCACACTGTCCTATTAAAGTTTACCACCGGTACTGGGGTGAGATCGTGTCTCATTGTGGTTTTGATTTGCATCTCTCATTGTCAGTGATTTTGTGCATTTCTTCATATGTCTGATGACTATCGAAATGTCTTTCTCTGTGAAAAGTCTTTCCATGCCTTTTGCCTATTTTGTAATTGGGTTATCTGTCTTTTTCTTGTGAAGGCTTTCTATTTTCATTATTAGATACTTGTCAGGGATCTCATTGCCAAATACTTTTTCCCCAGTCCATAGGCTTTCTTTTCACCCTGTTGGTGAAAGGTCTGATGCACACAGGAACCTAATCTTTAGAAGGTCCCTTTCATCAATGTTATTCTCTCCTGTCTGTGTATTTCTGGGAATATTTGCCAGCCTATTTATATCATAGTTGAGGCCTTCTCAGTTTGGCCTATTTTATGTCTTAGGATCTTTATGGTTTGGACTTTACCTCAAGATCTCTGATTCACTTTGAGTTGATTTTTGTGCATGGCATAAGATGTGGATCTAACTTCAGCTTTTAGCAGGTAGGAATCCAGTTTGCCAACACCATTTGTTGGAAAGGTGGTAATTTTCCCATTTAATAGGCTTTGTTTCCTTATTGACCACCAGATAGCTAGAAGGGTTAATTTTGGGGTTCTTTATTCTGTTCCATTGGGCTATGTATCTTTTATTGTACCAGTACCATGCTGTTTTATTTATTACAAATGTGTACTAGATTTCGAGATCAGGGAAGTGCTATGCCTCCTACCTCGTTCTTGTTTTAAGAAGTGCTTTGCTTATTTGAGGGTCTCTTTCCTTTCCAAATAAACCTGCCAATTGCCTTTTCTACCCCTTTGAAAAATGAATCTGGTGTCTGTATTGGGATTGCATTAAACAAGTAGATTGCTTTTAGAAGTAATGTCATTTCACTCTATTGAGTCTTCCTGTCTATTAACAGAGAACTCTTGTATCATTAGGTGTTTCTCAAAATAGTGTTTTGTAGGTTTTTTTCTAAAGGTCTTTTGAGTTTATAGTTAGGTTTACTCCAAAGAATGTCCATTTGTATTTGGCTATTGTAAACAGTATTGGTTTCCATATTTCGTTTCGTGTGTCTTCGTTTTACTGTAAAGAAGCCCCTTGAATTTTATATATAAATCTTGTATCCTGCCACTCTAGTAACTCTACCACATGTTTCTGTTGAGTTGTTTTTCTGTGTATACTATCATATCAGCATATTGTACTTTTTTACCACCTCTCTGCCAATTTAGATGTCCCTTACTTCCTTCTGTTGTCATATGATCTAGCAAGTACTTCCAATACAGTGTTGACTAGGAGAGGTGAAAGTGGGCATCCTTACCTGGTCCCTGTTAGCAATGCAGTTAGTCCTTTTCCATTGAGAATGATGTTAGCTCTTGGTTTTGTGCAAATAGTTTTCACTAGTTGGGGAAATTCCCTTCTATTCCTATTTTGCTGAGTGTTTTAATTAGGAAGGGGTGCTGGTTTTTGCCAAAGGCCTTTTCTGCATCAATTGGCAGGAACATGTGGTTCTTGTTCTTTGTTTTGTTAATGTGATGAATTACTTATTTGTTTTTCTCTTATTGAACCTTTCTAGTTATGAGTACTACTTGGTCATGATGAGTTGATATTTTTTGATGTGCTGTTTATTAGATTCTATTGGCCAGGATTTTGTTAATGATTTTTCTCTCTCTATTTAAAGAAATATTGACTTGTTGTTTTCTTTTTTGGTAATGCCTTTGCCTGGTTTTGGTATTATAGTTATCCTTGTTTCATAGAATGATGCTGGAGTATTCCTTTTTCTATTTTTTTAAACATAATTTAAGTAAAATTACTTATAGATCTTTTCTAAATATTTGATAGAATTCAGCTGTGATGCTGTCTAGGACAAAACTTTTTGAGAGAAGAGAATATTTTCACAACTTTTCAATTTCGTCTTTAGTGATTTTGTTTTGTTTTGTTTTTATTTTTTTTTCAAGCATTATACATCTGTCTGTATCAATCTGGGTAGGGTGTGAGTTTTAAGGAATTTCTTCATTTCCTGTAGGTTTTCCAATTTATAGGAATATTACTTAACATAATATTCTGATATGATTGATTTCATTTGGTTCTTTTTTGATAGCATCTCTACTATTTTTTATTCAATTTATTTGTGTCTTCCCTTTCTTTTCTTTTGTTATATCTGCCAATGGTTTGTCTATTTTCTTGACCCATTCAAAGAACTAGCTCCTGGTCTCGGTGATGATTTCAATTATCTTTCTGTTTTCTATTTCAGTGATTTCAACTCTTGTCTTTACTCATTTCTTTCTTCTAGAGGCTATGAGGCTAGACTGCTGTTCTTTTTTATTTGATGGAGTTAGATCATTAATTTTGCTCTGTGTGTGTGTGTGTGTGTGTGTGTGTGTTTGTCTATTGCTATTAGCTGTCCCTAAGAACTGCATAAATTGCATCCCAGAAGTTATGGCATGTTGTTGTATTTTCATGGTTATTTATTTTGAGGAACTTCTTTATTTCATTTTTTTTCCTAGAACCCAGTCATGTTCTAGCATGGTGTTACGTAGCTTCCACTTGGGTGGTTTTAAAGCTTTACCAGTGGTGTTTTGTTTTTTTAATTTTTAGTTTTATATATAACATTGTGATCTGAGAAGATAGTTTGTATTGTTTGAATGTTCTGAAATTTGTTGAGGCTTCTTAGTATCCTAATACGTGATCAATTTTAGATAATCTAATGTGTGCACCTGAGAAGAAAGTAAATTTGGTTTTGGTTGGGTGTATTACCCTGAATACATCCACAAGGCCAAACTGACTAATTGTAGTTTTAATCTTCTGTATCTTTGTTACGTTTCTTTAGAAATGACCTATCTTTTGGTGAGAGCGGTGTGTGTCTCCCACCACTATAGTGGCACCATCTATTTCGTTCTTCAAGTTTGTTAACTGTTGATTTATGTATTTTGCAAGTTTATCATTTGATGCGTAGATGTAGACCTAGGCTTTGTCTTTTTGATCGATGCCTTTTATCATTATATAGTGCCTTCTCTATCTTTTTAAATTTTTTTAATTTATTTTGTTTTATACAGATTTATTTACAAAATTTGAATACATTCTTTTTCACAGTTGATCTTTCCCATTTCTTTCACCCCCAGCCCCCGATCAAATTGTTCAACCCTATGATTAAACACCCTCCTCATGCCCATTTTCACCCCTTTTCTTTTATGATGGTTTTCATCTGGAAGTCCATTTTATCAGACATTAATATTGCCACTCCTGCTTGTTTGTGGGTGTCATTTGCTTGGTCTATTTTTTTTTTCTAGCCTTTGATTTTTAGTCTATCTTTTCCCTCATTTCTTAGATTATTATTTTTTTTTAGGCAGCATCCTTTGTGTTATTTGTTACATCCGGATAATTTTTTTAATTAATTGCTGCATCTAGCCCATTCACATTAAGTGTGAATATTGATAAGTGAAGTTTTATCACAGCAATTTTACTATATTTACTATATTTCTTCTTCTGTATTTCTGGTTACCATCTACTTCCTTTGGTATCTCTATGAAGGACTTCCCTTAGAATTTCTTGTACAGTGGTCTGGTTTTCACAAATTCTTTTAGTTCCTGGTTTTCTGGAAAATTACCCAATTTCTCCTTCATATTTGATGGATGGTTTTGGTCAGTACAGGATCCTCTATTGGCAATTGTTTTCTTTTAATCTGCTGTATATAACATCCTCTTGTCTTCTTGCTAGCATGGTTTCTCCCGAGAAATCAGAACTTAGTTTAAGTGGTGATCATTTGTATTTAATGCTTTGTTTTTCTCAAGCTTTTTAATATTCTATTCTTATCTTTTATTTTAGAACATTAGACTATGATATGTTTTGATGGTTATCTTTTGGATTCTAGTCTGTTTAGAGTTCACTGAGCTTCTTGGATGTGGATTTTCTCATTCTTCATAATGCCTGAAAAGTTTTCTTCTAGTACTTATCCCACCATTTTCTCAGTGTTTTCACTGCCCTCATCATCCTCTGGGATTGCAATCCTACATAGATTGTTCCTTTTTATTCTACATGATTCTAAGGTTTTGTTCCTTTTCTTACCATCTTATCTTTATTTTCTCTTTCAGTATGTTCCCATTAACACTCTTGTCTTCTAGCTTTCCCACTTTCTGCTTCATCACTTCCATTCATTTTTTTCTGTTTATATTCTGAATTATGTTTTCATGCATTTCTGTTAATTCTAGTATTATGCTGGTTGTATCTTCTCTGTCTTGTATTGTTGGTTTTTTCTTTATTTCTTCTACCTTTTTTATCAATAGTATCAATTCTTTCTGCTATCTTTTTAAATTTCTTTCTTCAGTAGTTGTTCATATTCCTCCACTTTGATATATTTCATCTGGCCCTGTCTCTGCAATGTTTACTATATTTACGGTTCACATTTTAATTCCATTGTTTCCACTTTCTTCTGTAAGTAGTTTATATAGCTCCAGTGTATTTCTTCTGATTCCTCATCTCTTTAGCAGTTACTTTATTTATGGCTGTCTTTCATTATTTGTACCTTCTTCTGTAACTGTTCATATGACTTTATGTCCACATATTTCTTCTACCTCTCTGTCTCTGGGATATTAATTAAGTCTGAAATATGTTTTCCTTTTTTACATTTTCCTAATTTTATTAAGAACTGTTACTGTACCAAACATATTATTTGTTTATTGGCTACATAAGAATTTTTTTCTTCTTTTTTAAAAGGCTTGTATTGTTTTTTCACAATGTTTGATGCTGCCTACTGCTTTGTCAACATTATGTGATGTTTTTCTTGGTTTATATTAGGATATTTGTACTGTGTCTGTGTAGGTTGTTGACAATTCTTTATCTTTATGATTTTATTTATTAGTTGCTGACTTAATGTCTTTATTGTATGGGGGAGGGGACTCGCTATGCCAGGTGTCCTTTCTGAACCTGTGCAGTGGGAAATCTCCCCTTTTCTAAGGCACATCCACTTCTCTTTGAACAGCAGTACAGCCTTACTGAAATCTCACCTGACTGCTGCCTCCCTTTTCTAAAGTTTGGAAGTATCCTTGGTGGTGCTGATAAGCAAAACAAACAGAGACCATATTTTCCTGGTAGACAGCTGTATTCACTCTATACCTCTATACAGCCACCCTCTGCGTTCTCATACACAGCTTTGTGGGGATGTCTCCAGCATCAACCTGACTCTCTTAAAGTTTGGAATTGTCCTTTGCAGTGCTGATAAACACAGCAGCCAGAGAACACCTTTCCCCAGCACCAGCTGAACTCTTTCTATGCAGTGTTTGTAGTTTACAGATTTTTAGAGCATTTTTCTCCAAACTTGGTGTTACATTCTCTTTCATATAGCCCACATTCTGGAATTATTTGCTCAGCATACAGATTGTATAGTTAAGGTGAAAAGATGCAAACATGTACTATACATTTTCTGATTTCAAACCACACAATATCACCTTGTTTTGTCCAAACAATTGCTTCTTGTCCTATGTACACTTTCTGCATGAACACAATTAAATATTCCAAAATTTCTATTCTCCTCAATGTTAGCTATGATTTATTATTATTATTTTTTAATTATTATATGCTTTTGCATAATAAAAAGAATAGTAAACGTTTTTGTGGTATCTGTTGCTTTAAACAAAGCTCCATCTGAAAACAGCAAAGATCCCCCTAGTTTCACAGTCTCTTCTGAATTCAGCTTGAATTTCTTAGTTTCTTGTAGACAGATTAAGTAGTTGTAGTTATGTGCCGTCAAGTCAACTATGATTGTAGAGATTGTATACACTATAGATCTGCACCGTGCTCTATCCTGAGTCAATCTCACTGTCTCTGACATACTTTCCTTCACCAACACAATTATTGTGTCAATTCATCTCACCTTGAGTCTTCTTCTCCTGCTTTCTTCTTTGGCCCATCCAAACATGAAATTGTTCGCCAAAAACTGGTCCCTCATGGCTATATACCCATAGTATGTGAGACAAAGCCTCAAAAACCTTGATTCCAAGGAGCAGCTTGATTGCACCCTCTCAGGGACAGATCTGTTAGTTCTGTTGGAAGTCCCTGGTACGGTCAATATTTTTCTCCAACACAACAGTGCAAAAGCTTCAGGTTGTTTTTTGTTTGTTTGTTTGTTTTAGTAATACTTATTAATTTTCCAGCACTCTGATGAATACCAACTAATTGCAAAGGTCATAGCCTGGATCAGAGACATCTTAGTCTCTAGACTGGCATCCTTGCTTTTCAGAACTCTGGAGAGGTCCCTGATAACAGATTTTTCTAATGCAACTTATCTTTTGATTTCCTGACTGCTGGTACAAGAGTGTTGATTGTGGAACCAAGCAAGTTGAAATTGTTAACAATGTCAATCTCTTCTTTATCTATCAGGATGCTGTCAATTGGCCCAGTGGTAAGAATAGGTAAGAATTCGTGTTTTCTTGATGTTGAACTTCAATCCATTTTGCAGACTAAAGTCCTTGACTCTTTGCAGCAAATGCTTCAGGTTATTCTCAATTTTAGCAAATTTGTGTCATCTGCATAACACAGGTTGTTGATAGTCCTTCTCCAATTCTGATGCCACATTTCTCATCATAAAATCCAGCCTCATGAATGATCTGTTTTTCATACATATTGAAAAGGTGTGTAGATAACACAGCCCTGATAGAACAAATGCAAGCCTTGCACTGTAATACTTAAGGATGAGGTATTGAAAGAAAATGGAAGAAGTACAGAGCCATTGTCCCAAAAATAACTATCTGAAACAGAAGAATTTCATGAAACAATTTATGTTCAAGAGGCAACGGTGATGAAGGAGGAATATCAAGCTGCTCTGAAGGAACCAGCAAATAAAGGCCCTAGGAATTAGTGAAATACCATTTTACTTACATGTGATATTAATTATAATGTTCAATAATTTCTGAATTTTGTTGGGTGTCTTTTCTTTGGAAGATAAACATATACAGTTTTCCTTAGTTAGTTGACTGAGTAACTATCTTTAAAATTGCTCAGCATTGAGGAGTATCAACAAGAATCGCATCAGATAGTTGAAACATCCAAACTGACAATCAATCGATTCCTGAAGACTTGTCTTTTCACCCATGTATTCAGTGCCATTTATACATTTTCTTCATTACCATTTAGTCTTAGTCATATACTGCCCTTTGAACTTTTTAAGTAGGAACTAGTTAGTTTTTAGTATGATAACTCTGATTATTCTTTCCATCTTTTATGAAGCTTCCTGCATCATTTAATATCTTTCTCATAGACCCAAAACTGCATCTGAAAGTTTTAATATAGTCTTCAATTCTTTCAACTTGAGAAATACTAAGTATATTTTCCAACATCATGCTTTGCCCCTTTTATTATAGTACTTTGTTTGTATGTCCTCTTAGAAATCCTGCATCGTGTCCATTTTCTTTAGCATCTGCACATTCGAAAGCAAGTTTCAGTCTTTATTTTCATGGTCTTTTCTTTCTTTTTAATGACATCTTATTTTCGTATGTTTGTCCTTGATGTCACCTCAAGAGCCTTCTGATCTTGAGATAAAGTGAATTTAATGCATCAAATATATTCTTGAATTGATATATAAATTTAGATGCCTTTACAATAAGGACCATATTTTGGCCCTTGTGAACTTGTTTTAATTTAATTTTTTTCAGCTTTAATTTGAACTTGTTCATGGGCAATTGCTGCTATATTCCACAGGGTACCCTTAGTCTAATTAACTGAGCTTTGGCATCATTCCTTTCTCTAGATATAACATATTGAATCCTGTATATCCCACCCAGAAAGGGTTATGTTCGTAGTCAGCACTAATATAGTTTTTAGAAAGGTATTTATAATGAATAAATTGTTGATAACATGCAATCACCACTCTCATTTATGGCATTTTCCAATTATCAGTCCTTCTAATTTGCTTCTAATTTTTCCATTCCAATCACCAGTTATTACCATAGTATCTTGATTACAGCCTTGACCAATTTGAGAATGTAGAAGTTAGTAGAAATCCTTACATTTCATTTAATAATTCATCCACATATATGACTAATATTCCTATTAATAGATATTCCTTGAATGCATATCCACATGAAAAGAAAGATCTGACAATCAATTTTCTAAAAGTTAGGTTCTAGAAGTTTTATGAAGCAGTTTTACTCTGACACACATAGGATATTTTTGTTGTTAGATGTCATCAAGTCAACTAAGATTCATAATGATCCTGTAAAATACAGATTGGGACATTGTTCCACATTGAACCACTGTCATGATCTCTGTCATGCTCATGCTTATTTTAGTCACTGGGTCAATTTATCTCATTAAGAGTCTTCCTCTCTTTTGAAGACTTGGCCTTTCTGGGCTTGATATTTTTTTGTGTGTTTTTTCCCTGATGACTGGCTGCTCCTGACAACTCCAAAGTATATGAGACAAAATTAATGGCTATAAAAAGCATCCTGTTTGCACTTTCCACAAGACAGATGTGTTTGGGGGTTTCTTGTTTGTTTGTTGTGGGGGTTTTTTTGTTTTATTTGTTTACAGTCCCTGGGATATTCAGTACTTTTCTCTGACATCACAATTTAAAGGCAAGTCATAAGATAGTCATAAAGCATGTGAAAACTTGTAGACTTTATTTACCAAATAAAAAGCAAACCATTAGGGCAAGGATATAAAGCCATTTGATACAAATTCCATTCCTTGTTTTGATAGTACAATATTTGATACTAAAGCTATGTATTAATTTAGTACATAAAATAATCATTCATTAGCCAATTTTTAAAAGAAATTTAAAAATTCTTTCTGCAAAGCTTTCACAATTATCATATTTAAACATTCTCTTTATTGTACAACTTTTTAAAGTGTCACAACAAATCTGTTTCTTTAACAGACTCAAATACAAATCATCTTTCTATGTTATAGATGGAGCTCTGGTGGCCTAGTGGCAAAAAGCTGCACTGTAATCCCAAAGGCACACGCTTCGAGGCCACCAGCTGCTCCTCAGGAGGATGGACAATCTTCTCCCGTGTGATTACTGTCTCTGGAAACCTGCCAGAGGTTCAGCTATGAGTCGGTTCTGACTCCATGGTACACAACAACATGCCATAGATGTGGGAGAAAGATGGATAATCTGCTCTCCTGAAACTTGCAGCCGCATAAAACGCACTAGCAGGTCAGCTATGAGTCAGTTCTGATTCAACAGCCTTAGAGAGAGACACTATGAATAAAGGCAACAAAAATATATAAACTTATGTTTAGTGTACTATCCTAAAATATTCGTGTCTTAGTGTTCAATCTTTTAACAGTGGTCTAAATGTTTAAAAAATGTCTATGTATTAGTTGAGTTTACTAGTATTTAGTTTTCCGTTTACCTAATATGTTGAAAACTGTCCTCAAGGTGGTGTACTACATGACATAACTACAGTTAAAATAACTGCATCAGAATAATGGTTAAATTTGTGTCATGAATGTATTTTCTTAATAATGTTGAGCATATAAAATACAGTACTAGTTTATTTGATCAATAGACTTATAAAGAATTACCTGTGGCCTAGCGGTAAGAAGCTGCACTGCAGTATCAAAGGCTTATGGTTCATATGTACGGCTGCTCCATGGGAGAAAGATAGGCAGTTATCTGTGTGATTTACTGCCTGTGAAAGTCTGCTGGAGGATTAGCTATAGGTCAGTTCTGATTTGATAGCACACAACAAAAATAAGCCTAGTAAGTACAGGAAAATAGAAACAAAGTAGAATAAAAATTTTTTTATATTATAGTTAGTGAAAATTCACTTTATTTTTGTTAAACCAAATATATTAAACTTGATTGCCAAAAATTTATGCAAATTATGTACTAGAATTCTTAAAAAATTATCTTTGAGTATACTAAAGAATAAGTTTTGTTTAAAAATGAAAGTATTAAAGGTTTGCTTTCCTTATTCCTTAGTCATTTTAAGGATGTTTAATCTACATAAAGATTTGTTTTTCTTTGAAAAACTTAGAAAACAGCTTTATTAGAGTTTTAATATCTAATATGGAATACCTTCAGACTTAGTATTCAACACACAATGAGAGATGCACAGAGAGAAAGCTTGTATGTTCAACTGAAAATTGTAGCCATGATTCAAACATTCACAGAAATAAAAAAGTCATTACTTCCGATATTGTTGTTTTTGTTGTCATGTGCCCTTTAGCCACCTCTGACTCATAGCGACCCAATGCACAACAGCCCTAAACCCTGCTCTATCCTGTGCCAATCTCATTGTCTCTGACACTCCTACCCCCATTACGCCAGTCACTGAATCAATCCATCTCCTCAAGGGTCTTCCACTCCTGTGCTGTGTCTCCACCCTCCAAGCATGACGTTCCTCCCCAAGGACTGGTCCCTCCTTGCAACATGTCCAAAGTATGTCAGACGAAGCTTCAGAATTCTTGCCTCCAAGGAGCAGCCCATTTTGGTAAATAGACAACATAGGCACAAAAATATTTATGATAAGTAGTCAAAAGCTCAAAATGGACAAATAAGCAAACAAAAGATTGACAGCTTGAATACTCTGTTGTCTTTCTTCCCCCCACCTCCCCCCAAAAGTATCTTAGAAAACCCATTAACTCATTTTCAGAGTCACCAAATAAGCAAATAAAGAAACCAAAGGACACTGAAGACAGATATAAAGATAATGATCTAAAGGAGTCAAAATCAGTTATTTACTTTACTACCAATGAAAGAGGGTCAGAATACAGGTTAAGGGCTCACTGTTGTGTTCCTGGGTCTCCAGTCAGAAATAGAGCACAGAGGAATTCAAGAGGACTCTCTATCTGAACTGAGTTAAAGAAGATCTGTAATATTATCCTTGTAGTGACATCAACACCTTGAAAATCATTGTGCACTTGACAATGAAGGAGATCACTTTAGTCAGCATAATAAATAGAATCTTTATTGTTAAGAAACATCTCAAAGAAAAGAAGTACTTCTGGGAATCATGAAGAATGCAGATGGACATTAACCTCTGAGCATGGAAGAGCACGCTGGCCCTTTGTGGTTGACCATTTCTAGGAACTTAAATTGATAGCAGTACTTCTTTCCCATAACTGTTCTCTGGGAACACACGGCTCAGGTAAAATTCAATATCGTGAAAGTTTTATTTACTTCTTCATGTAATATTGAATTTTTTGTTGTGAGCCTTTCTTCAATGAGTTTGTTTACTCTTTGAATATCCCCTATGGCTTTCTCTGTAAAAGTTTCATGACTCTGCAGTTTCTTACCTGTATCTACTTGGGCCCAGGGGTTTCAATGCTCCTTGAATAATTTTAATATTCATTTATTTGCTTTGATTTTCACTCATTGTACTGGTAGTGCTAACTCGGATTATAGTGTATACAGTGCAATATCCTGGGCTTTTGATTTCTCATAGTCAATTTCCTTTGTCTTTTTTTTTCCCTGTATTTCACTCCCAAGGCTTCATAAAAAAAGGCAAGCTTGATTTTTTAAACTTGTTTAACTTCTGGCCAGAGTCATCTAGCATAAAGGTTCCATTGTGTGTGTGTGTGTGTGGGGGGGTATTCTAAGGAGTGCTCTTCGGTCTTGTTATCAGGAGGGGGCAGTCTTTAGAAAGGGACATCATGTTGGAAAAGGGACATCACGTTGGAAAAGGGACATCGTGTTGGAAAAGGGACAGGTTAGAAGAACAGAGCAAGCTCTCTAGCAAGATAAGTTAACAGAGTAGTTGTAACAATGAGCTAGAGAATTCTAGAACTCACCAAGATTGGACAGGATGGGACAAGCTTCAGATCTGTTGTTTATAGGGTCCCTTCAAGTTTAGTCTTTTTTTTTCATTTTTTTTTATTTTATTATTTTTGTGTGCATGTACCATCAAATCAGATCTAACTGGTACAGGAGGAGATTGCCCCTCCTTCCCTGGCAGAGCATCTGGTGGATTCGAACCGTGCACCTCTGGGATTGTAGTTGCAGCTTCTTGCCACTAGGCCGCCAGAGCTCCCCCAGGTTTAGTCATTTTTATAGCACCCAACACAACAACGGGGAATTGATGCCTTTGGGCTGTGGTGTTGGAGAAGAGTATTGAATATACCATGGGCTATTAAGAGAATGAACATGTTGGTCCTCTTGTTGTTGTTGTTATGTGCCGTCGAGTCACCTGCAACTCATAACAACCCTATGTACAACAGCCCTAAACCTTGCTCTATCCCTTATCAATCTTATTGTCTCTGACACATCCATCCCCAGTACCCCAGTGACTGAATCAATCTATCTCATCGAAGGTCTTCCTCTCCTGTGCTGTCCTTACACCCTACCAATCATGACATCCCTCTCCAAGGACTGATCCTGCCTTGCAACATGTTCAAATAATGTCAGACAGAGCTTCAGAATCCTTGCCTCCAAGGATCAGCCTGGCTTCTCCCTCTCCAGAACAAACTTGTCTATTTTCCTAGCAGTCCATGGTATATTCAATACTCTTCTCCAGCACCAAAGCTCAAAGGCATCAACTCTCCTTCTATCATCCCAAGTCATTGTCCAGCTCTCTGATGCATAGCAAGTAATTGCAAAGACCATGGCCTGGATCAGACACACCTTAGTCTCCAGAGTGACATCATTGCTCTTAAGTACTTTGGAGTAGTTTTTGACAGCAGATTTTCCCAGTGGTCCTAGAGAGGGTTAAACCAGGTTGCTCCTTGGAGGCAAGGATTCTGAAGCTTAATTTTACATACTTTGGACCTATTGTAAGGAGGGACCAGTCTTTGAAGACAGCCATAATGCTTGGAAGGGTGAAGGGACAGTGCAGAAAATGGGGAAAGTGTGTTGGAGAGAGTGAGACTGGCACAGAATAGAGCATGGTTTAGGGTTGTTTTACATAGGGTCACTATGAGTTGCAGGCAACTTGACAGCACCTAACAAGAACAAGCAAAAGCAACACAACAACTTCAAATTGGCATCTAAAGATGAGAAGAATGTAGAAATAGGAGAAGGAAGGCTTTAAGTCATTTAACCACAATTGAAGACCCAGATGACCCTGTAAGGGTCTTTTGTTGTGGGATGTGGGATGTCTTGAGTGGGATGAGAGACTAAGTGTTTCTGTCTTTGCTGTCAGCCATTAAGAGCTTTGGTGGTGCAGTGGTTCAAGTCCTAACTTGTAACAATAACCACAGCAAAAACTGTGCTTTGTGCTTTCCAGTTGCTCTGTAGGAGAAAGATAAGGTAGTTGTCTTCAGTAAAAAACTGCAGGGGGAACTCTGGTGGCCTAGTGGCAAGAAGCTGCACTGCAGGGATAATCTCCTCCTGTACCAGTCAGATCTGATTTGGCAGTACACACACACACACACACACACACACACACACAGAGTTAAAATAAATAAAAATAAAAAACAAATAAACCAAAACAAAAACTGCAGTCATGTGGATGACTGCTGCTCACCTCTGTAGAGTCAGTATGACTCGGAAATGGACCTACCAATGTGCTTTGGCTCAGTTATAGGATACAGGACAACTCTAGAAGGAGGCATGCATTTGGGCAAATAGTTCTCTTGAGCTGAGGCAATTCCCAAAGAGGTTGATAAAATCATGCTATATTTTAATCTGAAAAATAAATGCTCTATTTATAAAGTGAAATGGGAGCAACAGACCAATTCATAATGTATACTCCAGAAAGGATAGGGAGGAAGTGAGGACCCTGAAATTTATGTAAGAGATTCAGTTCTAATCTATGCACCTTTGTCAGTCCTGTGCCTATATCCTTTTCCCACGGGCTGTGTCTGCTATGGGTCTAGTCTGCAGTTTATAAATCCTGTAGCTTATGGTAACTGCTAGTGTTATCTTCTCATTATGCTTTGAGTTTGATTTCTGTCTTCAATTTTAGCACCTTCGTGTTTCTTTTTTAAGAGCTCAATTCTAAATTGACACTATATTTATAATAACTTTATAGTATCTTTTATACTAGTTTATACTTTGAGTACTTAGGGTTCTCACACACCTATTAACTGCTTCAGGAATTTTGATTTTGTAGCTAGGTGAGACTACTCCTTGCAAAGGGACATCAGAGATGTCTCAGAGATGATGAGATTGGCACAATATAGGGTGGGTTTCAGAATGGCTGTGCATAGGTTCACTATCAATTGTACTCGATGTGATAACACCTAACAACAAGTTTGGTTTGATTTGCTAACTTCAAGCCATTTTCCATATTTGCAGTCAAAGATGGGCCTGCCTTCATCGGTTCACTTCATCAACGTGATGTTAACATATTAACATAATATGTGTCTTGAATGTGTTTTATGAGACTAACTTCAATTCCCACATTGCTTCAGCACCCTTCCTACTATCTCCCTGTGGTTTTCATTTCCTAACCTTATATGTATGTATGTGTATATATATATATATAACCTTGATAAGTTATTACTATTCATGTAAGCAATATCAGTGTAACCATTACATATTTTAAGCAAAAAAGGCATTGTTTACCTCACAACAAAGTGAGCCCACATCTTAATCACATTTACTTTCATTTACCCTTTGTGAATACTATTATGTGTGACACCTGTACTTGTCAGTGAATTCCATAATCCTGGAGAGCAGATAATGTATTTTCAATTTTCTTTGGCCACATCCACATTATTTGGGACAAAGCCCAAAAATATATGGGTATTTAGTCCTTATGGAGGCACAGAAGGATGTAGAGAAGAGAAAGGGAGGTTGCCAAAGTGAGAGGCTGCCAGCTTTGTTGGCAAGCATCTTAGAAATGTCTTACCTTGGGAGGCAGCGTGAAATGGTGAAAAGAGGCGGATTGTGGACCAGACAGACATCGGTTTTCATCCCAGCTCTGCTGTGCACTAACTGTGTAACCTTGGGCAAGTACTTAAAGTTCTCACCCTCAGATTTTCGTGTGTGTGTGTGTGTGTGTGTGTGTGTGTTTTGCTGTCTGATATATGTAGTTAAAAATATAACCAGCTTCTGTGAACATTAAATAGGGTGATGAATTTAAATTACCATGCACCACCCTTGGAAAATTAGAAATTTTTAAAAAAGGGAAGAAAATGAACATTCCTTCTCCTATAGCTGTGTTGCTATTAATGTGGTCCCAAGATCACACTGTACCTGAATCACCCGGCGGTGCTAATTCAAGTTGAAGATTTTTGGCTTCTTCTCCTGTTTCCATCAAGTGTGTGTGTGTGTGTGTGTGTGTGTGTGTGTGTGTGTGAATTGGAACTGGAGCATCTGCCAGACCCTTCACAGTGAATTTCAGGTGCATCAAGAACACATGAGAGTTGAAATAAAATTTTCCCTTTCTTGGCAAAAAAGGGGGTAAAATGATGAGAGGGAAAAAAATAGCTTAATAGAAAACTAGATAGATGCTGTTACTGTTAAGCACTATTGGGTCAATTTCAAGTTACAGTGACTCTGTGTGGAGCAGTAGAAATGCTTCCTGGTCCTGCACCATCCTTTTAATTCTTGATATGCCTGAGTCCGTTGTTGCAGACACTGAGCATTTCCCTCTTTTTCATGGACCCTCTACTTTACCAAGAATAGCGTCCTTCTCTAGGGACTAATCCTTTTGGATTATGTGCCTAAAGTAGGTGAGACAAAGTCTCACATCCTGCGGAGTATTCTAGGAGCATTTCACTCGAGACAGACTTTTTCCCATTACTTTGGAAGTCCATAATATATTATGTTTGTCCTCCAATACCACAATTCAAATGCGTATTTCCCCTTGGATCTTCCTTAATCATTGTCCACATTTCACAAACGAAAATACCTTTAGTTAGTTCTCATACTCACTAGTCTTCAAAGTGGTCTCTTTGTTTTTTAACAATTGCAAGAGTTATATTGCAGGAGAATTATCTGATGAAATAAGTAATTTTATTTCATGTCTGGAAGCAGGAGCGGCATCCACTTCCGAAATGGCTTGCCTCCGGAAACTCTATGTACGAACAGTGCTCAGGCTGTTCGTTGATAGGGTCGCTATGAGTCGTCTACGACTCGACAGCATCAAACAACAACAACAACAGTTGCTTTCATGGACAGTGATTGTGTATTGAATATAATAAAATCCTGAAAAGGTCTAGGTTTTCTCTATTCACAATTATGTTGCTTATTGGTCTAGCTGTAAAGATTTTTTATATTGAAGAATATTTTATATCAAAGGCTTTGATAAGATATATAGATAAATAGGCACAGCACCACAGGTCATCAGGAAGCCCATAACCAGTAACTATAGTCACAGCAACTGAAAGAAAAATTTAAGTAGAGAACCTTCTATAGTTGCTTGACTTGCTTCTAAGCAGCCCTTATTCAATGTAAAGCTTTATCTCCAACAATTCCAGAAATGATTAATTTCCAAGAATTTGGAAAGTAATCTGATTGGTGTTCAAATGGACTTTTCACCTATGTATTTTACTGTGCTCATTTTCTTCTTGGTTCAGTTGTGTGTTTTCTTGTTTTCTTTATACTGACATGCAATCCATACCAAAAACTTTAGATAAATATATGATTAAATGTGATAGATTTGTCAAAAAAAGCATCTAGTAAAAATATTTTTATAGCTGAAAGACAGGGTGAAATTATAGAAACTTCTGCAGAAAGAAAACAGAATTATTCTTTTTTCTCTAGAAAGTAAGAGAAGAAAGTTTTCTTTTTAATCCTGTGAGAAAGGAGCCTGCTTTGAATCCCTTGCCTTTATGACATCTAGGGAAATGTTTTCCATCATTAAATATCATCCTTGCTGGGCCTACCTTTTCTAATAGTTTAAAATGTAAAATCTAATCTATCTACACAAAGGTCTTTCATTCCAACTACAGCAAGTTGTCGTATTACAACACACATTTAGGGGAGCAAATGTCAAGCTGAACTCTTGAACACAACACTAAGATAAACAATGATCCCTAGATAATAACAGAGGAAGATATCTAATAATTTCATAACTGCTCATAGATATGTAATAGTTAAGGAACAAACTACCTGATAATTTTTGCAAAAGAAGGTTGTATCTTCCTTCACACTCTTAGCATGAACACAATTCAAACTGGTACACAGAAAGATTTCCTGCTCGAGATTAGGACGGAGGAGAAAAAAACTACCCTCTCAGGTCACAGTTCTGCCTGATTAATCTTTGGAAAAGTGGCCTTAGAAGATGATTTCTATGAACCTGATTGTGTCTCAAATAGGGGTATCAAAATGCAGAACAAATGACACACTTAGGGGGCTGATTTCTCCTAAGTCAGTGGACAGTGACAATAAGGGCAGCTTTGCCCTGCTGTGAGGCAAATAATCAGTTGCCCACCACCTACTTTTTCTTCAAATGTGTTTAGATCACTGATGAAAATGAGTTTAGTGGCTTCCCACAGATCAACCTTTTGCACATCAGACAAACATTATACAATTCAGCTTGAACAACAAACCTCTCAGATCAACGTCAGGCTGCTGAAATATGAGTAGAAACTTGCAGGTCACAAAAAGGTATGCATTCTCAATGCTTCAGGAGTCTAAAAACAGAAAAGCCAGGGCAATTCTACATTAAATTATTTATAAATTTCGTTTATAAAAAGAAGCCCAATACACAGACAGATTGGTACATAAGTGATAGTAGCATTTATACCAATAAATAATACAGATAATTCAGCTGTCCACAAACATTTCCTTCTTTTCTATCTTAAGGAAAAATTTGACTCTCCCAGAAGTGCACAGTATCTGGTATCATATATTTATGTTTTATGAATAATGCTCAAGTACACAAACACATATGAGTAAGAAACTCATTATGTAGATATGAAGAAAATGTCATATTATTTCTAGATTCCATTTCTACAATAATAACATCACTAACAATACAACTTAATATATATCAAATTAATATAGCCTGAGTAATATAACAAAAAAATGCCAATTTTGTATACATATACTCAGGAGCTCTGGTGATTTAGTTGTAAGAAACTGCACTGCAATCCTGAAGGCACATGGGTCAAATCTACTGCAGCTCTACAAGACAAAGATGGAAAATCTCCTCCCATGCAATTGGTTGCCTCTGAAAACTCATCAGAGGGCCATTTAGGGGTCAGGTCCATCACAACCGTACACAACAATAACAATATGCATATGCACATATCCACACTCATATATTTTTTAATATTTTAAAAAGGAACACGAGAAGATAAATAAAGCATTATAATGAAATATGCAGAGTTGGAGTTGGAAAATAAACAGGTACAAACTCCCTCAGCATTTCTTAAGTTGAAGGAACTGAAGAACAAATCCAAGCACTAAGTTGTAAGACTTAAGGGTGCTGTTGGCAGAATGTTGCATGACCCAGGGAGCATCAAAAGATGATGGAAGTTTGAGTACACTGTCACTATACCAAGAAAGAATTGGCTGACACAGAAGAATTTCATTAAACAATATATGATTAAGAGCTTATGGTGACAAAGTAGGAAGTTCAAGCTACTCTGAAGGAATTGGCAAGAAATAAGTCCCTACGAATTGACAGCGTACCAATTGACATATTTCAACAAACAGATGCTGCCCAGCACATGCTCACCAGGTTGTGCCAATAAATCTGGAAAACAACCGTCTGGCTAACTGACTGGAAGAGATCCATACTCATTCCCATTATAAAAGGTGACCCAACAGAGTGTGGAAACTATCCAACAATATCCTACGGCACATAACAACAACAACAACAACAATAATTAATATCACATGGAAGCAAGACCTTCCTGAAAATTATAGAACAAAACAAAACAAAATAAAAAATAGAACAATACATCAACAGAGAAGTGCAGGCCAGGTTTAGAAGATACCAAGGCACGAAGGACATTATAACTAATGGTAGATGGATCCTACCTGAAAGCAGAGAATACCAGAGGAATATCTATGTATATTTTATTGACTATGCAAAGTGATTTGACTGTGTGGATCACAACAAACTGTAACTAACTTTCAGATGAATAGGAATCCCAGAACACTTGATTGTGCAACCTATATTTGTACCAGAAGGCAGTCATTAGGACAGAGCAAGGAAACACTTCATGGTTCAAAATCAGGAAAATTGTACACTAGGGATGCATCCTATCTCCATACTTTTTCAATCTATATGTAGTACAGATTATCTAGGAGGGTAGGCTTTATGAGGAGGACTGTGGAATAGGATTGGAGAAAGACTCATCAACAATCTGCAATATGTAGATGACACAAGCTTGCTTGCCAAAATTGAAAAGGATATGATTAATTTACTGCAAAAGGTCAAGGACTGCATCCTTCAATATGGATTGAAGCTCAACATCAAGAAAACAAAGATTCTCACCACTGGGCCAATTTGCAGCATCATGATAGAGAGTGAAGAGATTGAGATTATTAACAGCTCCAGTTTGCTTGGCTCCACAGTCAACACTTATGGTACCAGCAGCCCAGAAATCAAAAGATGAATTGCATTGGGAAAATGTTATATAAGAGAGCTTTCCAGAGTACTGAAGAGCAAAGATGTCAGTCTAGAGACTAAAGTGTGTCTGATCTAGGCCATGGTCTTGGCAATTAGTTACTATGCTTCAGAGAGATGGACACAAAGAAAGATGAAAAAGTAGAGAAGTTTTTGAATTGTGTTTCTGGAGTGGAGTATTGAATATACCATGGACTGCTAAGAGAATAAACAGGTTTGTACTAGAGAGTGTGAAACCAGGCTGCTCCTTGGAGGCAAAGATTTTCAAGTTCTGTCTGACATACTTTAGGCATGTTGCCAGGAAGGACCAGTTCCTGGACAGGCACATCATGCTTGGAAGGGTGGAGATACAGTGCAAGAGAGGAAGACCCTGGATGAGATAGATTGACTCAGTGACTGGGGTATAGGTGGATAAGTGTGTCAGAGACAATGAAATTGGGTCAAGATAGAACAAAGTTCAGAGTTGTTGTACGTGGGCTATGAATCAGAGGCAAATCAATGGCACGCAACAACAACAACAACAATAACTTTGTAAAGGAAGAGTATTATTGCTAGCTTTTTTTTTTTTATTTCATGGTAACTCCAGGTATCAAAGAATGAAACATTGTTTGATCATGTGGTTTTGTGTCCATGATCTATTGTAGACAGGACCATTACATTGCTGGTTGATTTTTGAAAGTAGATTGACTAGCCTTTCTTCGTAGTTCATTATGTGCTAGAAATTTTGATGAAGCCTACTCAGTTTTATAGTGACATGAACATCTCCATTGAAAAGCAGAGAGTAACTAAGCTTGTGATTCATTTGCCAGGAGTTATACCACATCTTCACGTAGAAGAATTCTACCACTGAAACGTCACTGCTTCCAAAGTGTCATTTTAACCCCAGCTTCACAGATGATGTTATTGCATTTCAAAGTCTAAATTCTGTTCCCCAAATCTAACAATAGTAACATAAAAAGAGACAAGGTCCCAGTATTTTATATTATTTGACCAGAATCTAGATGTTATGCTTTTGAGGTGTACGAGCCAAGTAAGTGTTCTTATATTTGGAAGAAGGAATCAATACATAATGCCACCCTAATAGTGAATCTGTGGATGGAAGTATTTTTTTTCTCTTAAGACTTTTGTAATTTATTTAAAAAGTTCCATTTATAACATTCAATAAACTTCAAGATATGTAGCACCTTTTGTGTGCAAAGTGCAATTTCACGTGTGAGGAATACATACAGGCTAAGTGCAATTTCTTCCTTTTCAGGAGGTTATAATCTAGTGGGGATAAAGAGCAGTGAGTCTGTGTAATAAAAGTTATGATGGAAAGAAACACACAGTTCTCAATAAGGAAAGATGAGGGCTTTCTAGGTTACACTGGTGTAAGTAAAAGCTTTATAGTACTTGAAGTGAACTTTTTAAACCAGGTAGGCCTTTTATAAATAAAAGAGGAAATATGAGATAAAAAAGAATGGCAATTTGAGTTTAACAATCACTGTGCCCTACATAAGCGTGAAATTGAATCTTGGTTTCATTCATCTGTAAGTTGGTGAATAATTTTTAATTGAAAAATATGATTCTATGGACATTTGAGGAGGATTAGACTTATGTATGTATAAGTACATATGTAGAGTTGTTGTTATGTACCATTGAATTGGAACTGACTCATATCTAAACCTCCAGCAAGTTCTTTGCATTTGCAAATTGCACAAGAGGAGACCGTCCATTTTTCTCTCACAAAGTAGCTAGTGGATTCAAGCCACCCACCTTTGAGTTGACAGCTCAACTCCTTATCCTTAGACCACCGGGATTACCCTGGTCTTATTTTCTCCAAGACAGATTTTGGTTCTCAGAACAAATCTGTCTTGGAGAAAATAAGACCATGCTGCTTCTTAGAGGCAAGGATGGTGCTTTTCCATTTCATATACTTGGGCATGTTACAAGAAGGATGAGTTCTTGGAGAAGAACATCATACTTGGAAAGGTGGAGGGTCAATGTACAAAAGGAAGATCCTCAACAAGGCAGATTGACAAAATATCTGTAATGACATGCTCAAATGTGTGACACTTGGTGAGGATGGCACAATATAGGGAAGAGATGAGAGCTATTGTCCCTAAGATCACTATGACCAGTAGTCAACTCAAAGGCACATAACAGTACCAAGCTAGATTATATACCAATAATTTTAGTTATGTTCTGAAGATTTTACTGATGCCATTTCCAAAGATTATGAGGAACCATTACATTCTACTTTAGGGATATCATTTATTATTACTAAATATAAATTGGAGAAAGGATCAAAGAACATTGTGATTGTGAAACATTTATTGAAAGTAAGAACTCAAGATAGAAAATTATTAGAGGAATTTATGCAAAAAGAATAGACATCTTATTTAAGGAAATAGAAAAGTATGTCAAAATAAAGAAAAATTACTCAAATGTAAACAAATACAATTGAATCATCACGACAGTAGGGATAAAGAAATCTGGTTAATTTTTATGATTATAAAATAATGATAACAAGTGTAGAAACATAGAGAAGTGTGATACAAAGAGATCATGGAGTTCTTGGTCCATAGTATGTTGTGCCACGGATCTCCAACATTTCAATTCTAGTAGCATCTCCAAAGTAGAAAGATGAACTGTATCTTTCTGTTCTTATTAATAACTTCAAGAAATGATGGAAAGTTGTTATTAGTCTAAATCAAGTCAAAGGATGTGATGGAGTTTGTGCTAGTTTATTTTCTAGGTTAACACTAAAATCAACATACAAATCTTTACGTTTTTATTAATAGGCATTAACAATGTAAAGAGAATATGTGATTGTTGTGAACACTGTCAAGTAGGAACTGACCCATTGCTGACCCTCCAGGGAGCTTTCAGAGTCTCTTAATCTCCCCAGAGGAGATTGCCCATCTTTCTCCCATGAAGCAGCTGGTGGATTTGAATCGCATGCCTTCAGGATTGCAATGCAATGTTTTACCACTAGGTGAGCAGGAATACAGACCACATAATGTAAACATACTATAATATCCACAGATAGATAGAGAGATCAGCTGGCCCAGTGGACAGAAAGTGATGCTACCAAGCCAAGGGTGGGTGACTTTTAATCTGCGGCCCTTGGGCCTGTCTTTCATTGTTTTTGTTCAGACATTCCTCTAGGTCATATAGTCCTAGCTGTACAGGGTTCACTTGTGGTTGCTCTGAGGCTGAACACTGACACTGATATGTCAAATGCGTTAATGGTTGGTAAATGCTTGGTTACCCAATGCGGACAGTGTTGGGTGGAGCTCCCCAATTAAAACAAGCTTGGAAGCAGGAGTGGCATCCACTTCCATAATAGCTTACCTCCGGAAACCCTATGAACCTGGAGAGAGGATGAAAGGCACCCAAGCGTTGAGGACTCTCCTTCATAGGGTCGCTATGAGTCTCCTGTGACTCAGCGGCATTTAACAGCAACAACATAATATCCACATATTCTATTATTTATCCACAGTGAAAAATTAATAAATAACAGAATAAATAATGTAGACACAAAGACAGTTATGATTACATATATATATGTCATATCAATAAAATCTAAAAATTCTATTAAAATCCTTTCAGAATTGACAATAGGTTATAATTCACACAAGTTTTCAAGTTTAAAATCTCATAGTTTGAGGAAAGTTAAAAAGTAAAACAGAGATGAAAAGCTCTTATCAACAATAAGAAGTAAATCAATTAGCCAAATTGTTCAATGAAAAAATTTTAAATTTAGAAAAAAAGTTGAAGATATAAAAGTACACATTATAGTGCATAGATAGAATACACAAAAATACTTATCACTTACTATTGTCTATGTGAAAAATAGCTCACAAATGGGGAAAAACTTTAAAGAAAAGAGAGGGAGAAAAAGAAACCAAAAACCCCCCTCTAAGCCATTGCCATCTTATCTATTCCTACCATTGAAATTCCAAGGCTATGAATCACATAGGAGGAGACTGTGCATCTTTCTTCCATGGAGACACTAGTACATTTGAATCACCAGAAAGCTTTGGTTTTGGGGTTAGCAGTTCAACTCCTTATGGACTGAAGAGCTTTCTAACAAATAGTATAGCATTAACATGTTAAAGCAATATGCAGACAAATAAGAAAAAGAACATTAGAAGAAAATATTACCTCATCTCTGTTAGTCCACAACACATGAGAAGAAAAAAATATTATATGTAAGATCAAAATAGGATGTTATGTAGGTCTAGTTAGTATATATTAACATTACCTTTTGTTGTTGTCATGTGCCATTGCATTTCCTGTGACTCATAGCACATAACCCTATGTATAATAGCTCTAAACCCTGCCCTATCCTCATCCATTCTCACTGTCTCCAACCCTCCTACCCCTATTATTACCTCCATTACCTCAGTTACTGTGTCAATTCATCTCATCTGGGTTCTTCCTCTTTTTTTTAGCTGTCCCTCCCAAGCCTGATGTCCTTCTCCAAAGACTGACCCTTTTGGCCAGCTAGCAAAAGTATGTGAAATGGAGCTTCAGAATTCTCTCCTCCAAAAAGTAGCCTGGTTTCCCCCACTCCAGGACAGATCTATTTGTTTTTTGGCAGTCCATGGTATATTCACTCTTCTATTATCCTTTAAATTAGTCAATATTTCTTATTTTGAAGTTTCAATAAAAGTTAAAATTATTATATTGAATAGAAATCTGGTTGTATAAACATAAATAGAAAATAATAGCATAAAAATCTGGTGCAAGCAGAAGAAAAGTATAAACAATTATCAAAGCACAAATTAAGGAATAAGAGCACAGAAAAGCTATATCAAGTGGATTAATTTGAAGACTTAATAATATTAAGATAACTACAGAGTTGCTAGTTGTGTTTTAACGAAACAGGTAATAGTTTTTATGAGATGATATCACATTATAATGGATAGTTAGTACACTTGACCTTGAAATGTAAATATCATTCATCTCAGTAACTGAGGTAATAGAACATCTTCATTCATTTCCACTGCTCTCTCAGGGAGGGAGTTCCACATATTTTGAAGATATAATAAAGGATCAAAGGAAAGAAAGTGAACATATTACGAACCCAATCAAACATTTACAAAACTAATCAAAGAAACAAAAAAGAGAAAAAAGAAAAACAACAACAAGAAAAAAGCCTATATGTTAATTAGCATTTGTTGAGAAATAGATCTGATGACAAAAATTCCATGCAAGTCGATGTTTGTTTGTTTGTTTTAACAAAGGACATTTGTTGGCAGAGGGAGGGGAAAAAACCCAAAGAAAAATCAAACAATCAATTTGTTATCAATACATTAACTATCCTAAGTAGGTAAGTAAACCTTAACATAGAAAACAGTTTAAAGCACAAAGCTAAGGGAGCTGAGATGCATAATACTGTCAATCATTGGTAGAGAGACAATTCCAACACTTATTTCTGTATTAGGATTTGCAATCCACCTTCCAGGTTAAACAAAGGCCTTAGGAAAAGAGATACCGATCCTCACTGCAGAAGGCCCCAGTTATATTACAATAGCTGCTTTGCTTAAATCTGCTTGTGAATGTGCTTAAAATGGAGTTTTTTCAGAGTAAATAAAAATACGCTATGTCTAACTTATAAAAGCAAAGTCTAAGCAGCTTGCCTCCCATAGAAGTATATGAGAAAACAAAACAAAAAAAATGTTTATTACACTTATCAACAACTCTTAGTATAGCAAATGAAACAAAACAATAAAATATATGCTCAGGGTTAAGTTTCTCGACCAAAACCACTCACAAAATAAGGACTATTTTAAAAGGATGCAAAGGAAAAACAAATATGCAGAAATGCACTTGACTAAAGCAAAAGATAATTATAAGTCCATGGAAACACCTATCATGTTCTTGTATAAATACACTAAATGTCCTCAAATTAAAACACTTGACATATTCCCTAAAATATGCCAACCTATGAAGTTGGCATGATTATCATTAAACAATGTTGTTGTTTTTAGGTGTGATCAAGTAACGACTCATGACGACCCTATGAGCCCTGAACCTTGTTCTGTCTTTGCCATAGTCATTAGCTCTTTTTTATTAAAGCCCATTGTTGCAATCACTGGGTCAATCCCCCAGATGAGGGTCTTCCTCTCTTTCACAGATTCAACACCTCTCCAAGTTTGAGGCCCCTTTCCGAGGAACAGCCTCTCCTAACAACATAAAGTATGAGAGAATTTTGTCATCCTTGTCTCTAAGGAGCACTATGTAGGTAATAGGTGAAACTAGATTAAAGAGGGGGGAAATAGAAAGATCTGACCAACTCAAACACTCAAGCTCACTGGGTGAAGTTAGAACCAACTCATAGTTGACCCTTCAATAGGTGACTAGCAAAAATTAAAAAACAAACAAACAGGAAAAAAAAACCCAACCAAACTGCTAACGTAAGAAAAATATTTAGTGTCTTGCATGCAACAGGGATCTCTGGCAGCCCAGTGGGTAAAGAGTTGCACTGTCAACCCCAAAACAGTTCAAATCAACCAGATGATCTGAAAAACTACTGTTAGGTCAGCTATGAGTTACATCTGACTTAACGGTCACAAGTTTGAATTTGTTAACATGCAGCACCTAAATAGAAAGCTACAATAACAAAAACTGTGTAATACTAAAAGAGATCTTCGGTGGCTTAGTGCTAAGGACTTGTGGTGCTAACCCACAGACATGTAGTTAGAATCCACCAGATGCTCCATGAGAAAAAGGTGGACAATCTTCTCAAGAGCAAGTTAAAGCCTCTGAAAACCGGCTGAAGAGTCAGCTCTGAGTTGGTGTGACTGCGTCATATAACACAACAACAGTAGAGAAAGAGATCTTGTTGTTAGTAGCTACATCTAGTCCAGTATGATTCATTGCAACCCTATGAGCAAAAGATCTGAACCCTGTTTATCCTGTGTCAGTCTCACACTTCCAACACACAAGAGCTGATTACAATTGTCACAGTGTCAATCCACCTGCACAAGAGTCTTATTTTTCCTTAGTTAACCCTCCACCCTTCCCAGAAGCACTCCCTGTCTAAGGAATAGCTCCTCCTAGCAACACGCCCAAAGTATGCAAGATAACATCTCATCATCCTTGCTTCCAAAGAGCACTCTTGCTGCTGCATCCTCTCTGAGACATATCTGTTGGTTCTCTCGGCCATCCATGGGATAGATGTTCAGTGCTCTTCTCCAACACCACAGCTCAAATTCATCAATTCTTTTTCCGTCATTCTTATTTATTGTCCAGCTCTCAGATGCATAGTGAGTGCATCATGATGTGTTAATGATAATCGGTGACCAGAATTCAAAAGTGAGGAACAGTGAAGAAGGAATAGTAGTTGGAAAATATGGGCCTGGTGATAGAAATGAGGCTAGAAATAGAATGACTGCATTTTTAATTTACTATTAATAACTTATTCATTGCAAATACCTTTTATCAAAAGACACAAATGACAACTTTACACATGGATCTCACCTAGCAGGCTGTGTAGGAATCTGATTGAGGACATTTGTGGAAGAAATTATTGGAGAAGCTCAATATCGGCAGTCAAAACTAGGCCGAGAGTAGACTACGGACAATCAGTGACTCATGTACAAGGTCAAATTGAGGCAAAAGTAAATGAAAATCGGTCCCCAGGAACCAAGATACAATTTTGAATCAATTCCAATTAAATTTTAAGATCATCTTAGGAATAAGTTTGAGGCATTAAACACCAATTCTCAAAGATTAGAGGATTTGTGGAATGATATAAAAAATATCATATATGAAGAAAACAAAAGGTTATTACAAAAACAGAGGAGAAAAGAAAAATAAAAATTGATGTCAAAAGACACTGAAAATTGCTCTGGACTGTCGAGAAGCCAAAACTAAAGGAAACCATGCCTAAGTAAAAGAACTGAAGAGAAGATTTCTAAGGGCAGCTCAGGAGTGCAAAGATAAAGGATAAACAGGCATAAAATCATACTTACACTGTCACTCGCACAAACAAATATTTATGTATTTGGAGACATAACACATGACCCATCTGTGTATGTATGAATGTGGATAGTTAAGTAAATATATACATATATGAACATACACATAATTATTCTTTTGTTCTGGTAAATATTTAATAACTACCTCACAAAAAAGGGAAAAAATGTTTTAATTTAAATTTTTTGTCAATGTCTATAATGTGAAAACTCCCTAAGCTAAAAACTTTGTGTCGTCAAAATCAGTTGGTAAGCGAGTTCATAATAACATAATATCATTTAAAAGAATTACTATTAGTAATAACCTCATCATTGTTTAGATTTTAATAAAATTCATTCAGAAAGTGTAATTCCTTTTAGAAAAATACAACTTGTATCTATGAGCTTTTCTATGAAACAGTTTTATTTGAAGGGCAATAGTTTCATTAGAACAAAATAGTTACCAGCCTCTGTAAGACCTCAAATCAGGTTGTGTGATATTTTATATCATATATTTAGAAGTTTAAGTATCAAAAGAAATTTGTTGTTTTTAAGATAATATCAATCAATCAATGGTACCATATATCTGGTGAGTTGAACTGAATGCAAATGTGGGGCCTAGGGTCTATTTCTATTTCCAAAATTACATTGCTTAACTAAATGGCACACATTCAAGGTAAGGCCCCTTCTCTAAGATTTGAATTTCAGGGTTGTCTTTGTTTAGCCCCAAAGCAATTAGATTCAAAGCTAGTAAAAAAATAAGCAGACAAACAAAAAAACAACCAAAATTTAAAATCCTCCATTGTGAAGAACAACCCTCAAATGTAGTTATTGTTATTAATAACATTAATAACACTATTTGATTCTCCTCATATGCTCATTTTTCTCCATTTTTGTAAATGAATGCTAAAAACATAACATCTGATTTTCTGAGACTCCATTATATCAAAACGACACGTTATTTTGCAGAGTTAATGAAAAGCAACAGTCCCAATAGACGAATAGGGAACTCCAACAAATGGAAATGGACAAGCTGGTTTAAGAAAAAATAAGAATTGTCCCAATCTCATTTTTATTCTGGTGAATCTTAATTAGACTTATGGTAAGCTGTATTAGTGTTAATAAGGATTAATGTCATAGCGATACACAGAGCATACAAATCAATAAATGCTGCCGTATCAATATATGAACAGAGACACAAATAGCCATTTTCTCTCTTAAGAGTGAACTTGATATGGAGTTAAATATTTGTTATTTGGATTTGTAATACCTTGGGAAGCTCAGGGAGTTAGTTATACCTGTTCACATTATAGTCTACTGGTATCTAAAGAAAAGAGCTATGAAACTGAACAAATATATGTAAACTTTAGGAGATTTAAAAACTGGCCCACAGGAGTAATTTCATAGCTCTGCCACAGCTTGGAGTCACATCACTGGGTATTTTGGAAGCAGAATGGTGATTAATCAACCAATCCAAAGAGTTTTTGCTAACTGTAACCATGAAACCTCTGAAAGGTTCCATAGTCCCATGATAAGTTTACAATACAGATGAAGAAATGAAAGAAAAACAAAAGAAAATAATATTAATCATCTAACATAAATAATCATAGATTCAAGTAAAAACAACTGGAAAAAAAGATTAATGGCTTACTTAAGAGAGATATTTGCCTTTTCTTCGAAACGGAAGAAGTCTAGTATCATACAGAAATTTTGTTAGTTGGAGGGCGTTGGTGTGTGTTGAGGATGTACTGTTTAAAATGGCTTTTCTAGACAATGAATTTGACTTTGGCTTGCAGATGAGTGGGAATATGCTAATAGGGAGTGTTGATTATTTACAAAAAAATTGGGAATTGGATAGTCTCATCATTAAATTGAATAGATCCAACAGCAGAACCTGAGAGTCTCAGTACCAGCAAAGAAAAAACAAGAGAAGGCACCACATTTTCCATGGTCTGAAATTCTTGTATCAAAACATATCAGGGCTGATGAGAGCAGCAGTCATAGCAGCCAGCAGCAGATGACAAGAGACCTGGCGTGAGAGGAAGCAGACCTTGGGACTACTTTACCGTGGAGCCAGAACTAAAACCCTTTGCTCAAGTTTACTGGAGGACGGGGGGTGGGCTGGTTGTATTTCCAAAATTGACAGGACTGAGGGCCTAAAGCTGGTCTGTGAGCACATTTTGAAAGTTGTCCTGACTGAATCTGTGAGCTATTGCAATAGCTTTTGGACCCAGTTAAACAGTACGATTGGTGTTGGGATGAGTAGTAAAAGGTAAAGGGGTGTGGGGGCATGTCTGGCCTCTTGAGAATATGCTTGCTTTTGTTGATGTTGTTGATGAAGCTAGTTGCCCTTTGTGGAGTCGGTAAAGTTCAGATATGGTCATCCTTTGCATTTTCTACAGTTGATATCAGAAGCCAAGTTTGTTAGAATGGCTCCCAATAGGTGAAATTGTGGAATTTTGAAAGAGTTAAGAGCTTGAAAATGACAACTTTTGCATCAGCTATTGTAGTTGTTATTTTGTGCCAACTATTTGAAACCAAACTATAGCTGGCCTCCCAGGTATTTGCAGAGACGATAATTAGCATGGGAGGAAGATTGCCCATGCTTCTCCCATGGAGAAAATTGGTGTTTTGTGCCTTTATAGCACAGCTTCTTATCACTAGGTCACCAGAGCCTCTGTATAGAAGGGTCCAAATTAATAGTCCCGCAAGAGTCCTGTTTGAGATAGTAAGTGGTAAAAGAGAATAGAAGTATGTGTCTCTTAACTTTAAGGAAGTTCTGGGAAGTCTCATATCACACTTCTACTCATAACCAAGCATAGACATATGCTTAGGTACAGTTAAAAATGATCTAAAACTGGACAATTAAATTTACTAGAGACCTGCCCTTGGATGAAGACGTCATGCTTGGAATAGTGGAGTGACAGCGCAGGAGAGGAAGACCCTAGGTGAGATGAATTAATACAGTAACTGGGGCAATGGGGGTTGGTGTATCGGAATTAGTGAGACTGGCTCAGGACAGGGAAGGGTTCAGAGCTGCTGTACAAAGGGTCACTATAGGTCACAGGTGACATGACAGCACATAACAACAACAATTACTAAAGAACAGGAGGAAAATGACTACTGAGAAACAGCCAGAAATGTCTGCTGAAAATTTATGAAGAGATGAAGTGGAGAGAACTACGCTCCATTTACTGTGTGAGACGTATAGCTGAGCGACCGAAGGCACGAACGAGATGCCGGTGGCCATGGGTCCTTACGGGCAGTCGCAGCCAAGCTGCTTCGACCGCGTGAAGATGGGCTTCGTGATGGGTTGCGCAGTGGGAATGGCGGCCGGGGCGCTCTTTGGCACCTTTTCCTGTCTCAGGATCGGAATGCGGGGTCGAGAGCTGATGGGCGGCATTAGGAAAACCATGATGCAGAGTGGCGGCACTTTTGGCACATTCATGGCCATAGGGATGGGCATCCGATGCTAACCAGTGCAATGGTTGCCCCCTACACCTATTCCTTGTGAGCCCATCCTATGTACTATAATAAAATCGTCTTTGAGTAAAAAAAAAAAAAAAGAGAGATGAAGTGAAATTATTGAATCATATGAATCAAGTATCAAGCTGCTAAAAGAACTCAAGAAACCAGAAAAGTCAATTTCTTGTCCATAGGGAAATTTTGTCCAACGGTATTTTCACTCAGTTATGTTTTATAGTAATTGATTATAAAAATTAAACTTAAAATTTATTCACGTTGTGATAGATTTCATTTTACATGGATTCACAGTTAATTCCCTTGGAAGCAGCAGTCAAAATATTGAAATTTTAATTGATTGGAAAATAGGATCCTACTAGTAAGTTAAAGAGCAGATATCACTTTGAAGAAAAAGGTGTATCTGACTCAACTCATGGTATTTTACAACGCATCATATGGGTGTGAAAGCTAGACAATAAAAAATGGAAGATCAAAAAAAGATGCCTTTGAATTATGGTGTTGGCATAGAAAATAGATTACCAGAAGAGCAAACAAACCTATCTCAGAAGAAATGCAACTGGAGTGCCCCTTAGAAACTTGGATAGCAAGACTTGATCTCAAATTCTTGGGATATCTATTCAGGAAAGGTCGGTCTCTGGAAAACCGCATTATGCTTAGTAAAGAAAGAAAAAAGTCATAGAAACAGGAAGACCTTCAACAAGATGTATTGACGCAGTGAGTGCAATTATGGGCTTAGAAATATCAGCCATCGTGAGCATAACATAGGCCAGGTTAGTATATATATACACACAAAATTTTGTTATATATAGATAGGGTGACTATGAGTTGGAATCAACTCAGTGGCATGAAATAAGAAACACCAATTCTTTTTTATTTCGCAATAAAGAAAAGCAGGCACTTCTATAGAATTCTATATAATGTATAGGCCTTGGAATGGCAATTGAAAAGTTAGAAGTGAGGAGAATAGCTTAAGGAAGTGATGGAAGATAACATTGAAAATGAAAGTGTGGTAGCCATGAAAACATTCTACAGATGTGGGACAGAGGTTGTCTAGTAGGTGTTATCTACATGAATATCACCTGGCTGATTATCAAACTTAACTGGAAAACAGAATTAGTGTCCTTTTCTAGAACCCTAGACTTCTAAAAGTGCATGTACATGAGAAATGACTTATTAGGTCAGCTGGCAATCATTAGACCCAAGGATATTAATTTTTTATTTTTAGATTTCAAAATCACAAATATGCAAGATAAAAGACTACTCAGTTAATTTTAAATGGGGATTGCTATTTATCACATTTAACTTACGATTTGACTATCTTTATGAAATTATAGGGATACTACATATGGGGGGAAAATAATTTTAAAATTTGGAAAACCTTTAGAATATCTCATTCAACTTCTGAAGAGCCTAAAGAGATTTTAGACATTGTGCAATAAAATATACATTTCTGTTCTCTGAAATATATGGTTTGTCAGATAGATCATCTCCTTCAATTCCTTTCTCGCCACATCCCCATTTTTCATCTTTTCCACTAAAGATTGGTTTTATTTGAAAAAAATGAACACATGATTTATCGAAGTATTGTTTTATTGCACATATGTATTCAAAATTCCCGTCTTAAACTTTCTAATGTTATGGGGGTTTTGTAAAGATTGTAAATAGCATCCATGGTAAGCATCTGATATGCTTTGAGTCAGGGAAGAGTCTGGATGACAGATGTTGGTTTCTGTGATAACCGAGATGAGAAGTCTAGTCCTGTCACTAGCTAGTAGGTTGATCTCTGAGTAAACATTTAATCAATCAAGCCTTCAATTTATACTTTATTTAATTCCAGTTGTGATCTAATTATGTTATACCCCTTCAGTTTTTCTATATGTTTATTACTCCACAATGGTTCACCACCAGCTGCTTGAGACAGAAATTTTGTTTCAAAGCATGCCTCAAGCACTGATAGACGTTTGAGTAACCAGTGGTATTTTTCCCCTTTAATAACTTATAGTAAGGCACTACTGAGTAGGAACCAACTCAAAGTTGACCCTCCAGCAGGTTTCCAGAAGCAATAAATCACATGTGAGGATATTGTCCATCTTCTCAAAGCATCTGGTGGACTTAAGCTGCCTCATTAGGGGTTGGCAAAGCAACTCCTTACCACTAAGTCACCAGAGGTATTCTTGAAAGGCCTTGTCTTACTTCTTTGTAAACTGGAGCTTTTCAAGGAGGATTAGGTGTGCCACTCCACACTTAGACTCTAGAGCCAAAACTGAGCTCTCCCCTTCACAAATGTTCATTTCATAACTCATTCTGATAATTTCTTATTTGTTCTCATAACGTATAACTACAATCTTAAAAGTATTCCATGAAAGGAATTGATTCAATTCAAAACCACTTTATCTTCCTATCTACACAATGTAATTTGTCATTTTAAGTGATTTTGCAGAGTGTGCCTTTTTCTTCCTCTAAGTTTAGAAAATGTGGCATGATGATGAGTATAGGAATAGTTCTTTTAATCATGTATAAACTGATAATTACAGCTAACAATAATTATCTAAACAAAAGTATGTGTGTGTATGTGTTTGTGTATATATTTCCTTAATAATGATCAATAATTTATGTATACAGATGAGTCATTTGGATTATTTAAGGAAAGAGATTGAAAATTCTATATAGTGTGGCTTAATATTGTCTTACAAATATATTGGTTTTATAAAATAGAAGATTTGTACAATTTCCACATTTCAAAACAAATGAGGGTTGTCATCACTTTCATATCATCTTGAATTTGGTTCCATTAAAACATAATTGTTTTGTCCTTATGTAATAGCAATACATGGGCAGATAGTAATATTCTCTACTCAAATCAACGGAATAATATATACAAATTAAAGTCAAATCTCTGACTCACTGGGCATATCTTGGTTTTCGTCTGAATTCATTTTAAATGGAAACAATATTTAAGTCTAAATTATTACAATATTATAAGTCTAAACTTATAAACATAATAATTTATAATTAATCAAATTAGTGAAATAATAAAAATCAGTCATCAATACCTTCATGAGCTTTAGTCCTCAAAATTTTAGAAGTCTTTTTCTGAAACTTATAAATTTGTATCTATTTTTAATTTAATGTTGTTTTTGCTTTTTTCTTGTCTTCCTTGTTATTATTTTACCGAAATGTCTTTTTCAAATGCCTGTGCTGTGTTAATAAATAAAATATCGTATTCTCATTTCTGTCCTTCTGGGACTTCTGTATCCTGTTTCTACACATGATTTTACATCTTCTAAAATGCTTTCTGTTCTTTTCCAGCAGAGATGGAGACCCCACAGGATGTACTCGGCATGCTGTCTTATAAAAAAAAAATTCTATTTAGCCCAATGAGTTATAGCAATTCCCCACTGTGTTTTGTTCATATTGCACATAAAATTTCCTAGTTTCTGTCCATTAGTTAAACATATACATGTTTAATGTAGTAAATACAATATTAAAATGTACTTTATTGAGGTAACTGTAGCCTCGTAAATCTGGAAAGTTAGTTGGTTTGTTGTGTACTTGAGTCAGAACCAACCCATAGCTGACCCTTCAGCGGGTTTTCAGAGTCAGTAATCACATGGAAGGTGATTGCCAATCCTTTCTAGAGGAGTAGCTTGTGGATTTGGACAGCTTTCAGGATTGCAGCGCAAATTCTCACCACTAGGCCACCAGAGCTCAGTTTATGTACAGATATAATAAACGACAACGCTTACATGTATTCCCTTTGCATAAATATCCACTCATTAATAGTTGACAATCCCATGTTCTAGAAAGACAAAGAAATGATAGAAGTGCTATTATTCCAGCATAATTAAGTATGCATAATATGAAGGATTTTGCCATAGACTTCCAGAAGAATGAACAAATTTTCCTCAGAAAAAGTATGGATAGAAATGTTTCTTACATGTGAGAGTGGTGAGACTTTATCTCATATACTTCATATGTTATCAGGAGGAAGGATAGCTTCTCCAAGGATGATATAATGCTTGGTCAAGTATTGTTGTATGTTGTTGTTATGTGCCATTTAGTCACTTGCGACTCATAGTGACCCTATGTACAAGAGCCCTAAATCCTGCTCTATCCTGTGCCAACTTCACCAACCCCCATTACTCCAATCACTGAATCATCGATCCATCTCATCAAGGGTCTTCCTCTCCTACGCTGTCCCTCCACTCTCCCAAACATGATGTCCCTCTCCAAGGACCAATTCCTCCTTGCAACATGCCTAAATTGTGTCAGACGAAGCTTCAGAATCCTTGACTCCAAGGAGCAGCCTGGCTTCACCCTCTCTAGGAAAAAACTGTTTGTTCTCCTATCAGTCCATGGTTTTTCAATACTCTTTTCCAGCACCACAGCTCAAAGGCATCAGTTCTCTTTCTATCATCCCTAATTACTGTCCAGCTCTTTGATGAATAGCACACAATTAGGAAGACTATATAGCTCAGATCAGGCACACCTTAGTTTCCAGCCTGACATTGTTGCTCTTCAGTATAGCATTAACAAAAAGGAGGAAGACCCTCAATGAGATGGGTTGTCACAGTGGCTGCAATAGTTAAGTTCCAACAAAGCAATGGCTGTGCAAGTGACACAGCTGAAAATAGAGGGGGTTTGGGGTTTTTGAGTAGGAATCAACTGGAAGGTACCTAAAAACAATATGGAGGGATATTTTTTGTGATAATTATAGGAACCATGAGAATAAGTGATCATAGAATATTAAGTCCATATATGCAGCATGGAAAGAGATTTTTGCCTTAATTTTATCTGACTGATTTCTTTTACAAGTATAAGCCTAGGCCTAGTTCCTATAACACGAAGGATAAGAATGTCCTCAAACCCCAACTTCTCCAAACTACTTCCCCACTCCCTCATCTCTACATTAATTTTGCCTCCTTCTCTCAGCATACCTGTGTCTTTGGGTTCTGAAATTCACTGGGAAAAAAGAAAAAACAAAAATATCAAACCAAAAACAAGAAGTCAGGGAAATTGTTCAATTAGTTGGAGATGATGTGGGTAAATGCACGTGATCACAGTGACATAAATTATATCCCAGGATGCTGTGGGCTAGGGTTGTTGGCTGTTAGTACAGCTGGAGTAGGTTAGAAACAGCGTCCTGTGTGAAAAGGCTTAAGCTTCCCATGAGCATTCCTCTAGATAGGATTTCAGGACCATAAACCACACCCCCAAGATGACTAAGATCTGACTAGGGTCATACCTTCCAGTTATGCAGGTCTTCAAGTTTTCTCACCCTAATACTATAGATAACTCTCTCTAGAATGAGGAATATGCATATACAAAGGAGGCTAGAATTACACACAGAATAGAAGACTATGGCTGAAGGACCAGACTACGCCATTTATTGTATTACAGTGTAAAAAGGCAAATTTTAAATAGGTCAAATAAGTCAAATAAGTGGTAGGTATTTTTATAAATTTTTAATTAAAAATCTTGTATTCCAGGTAATTCCTGGAGAACTGAACTATTCTTTAAAATTCTTTTGAGTTACCTCTCAATCTTTCTACTTATAGTTGTATGCTTAATCCATTACCCAGAATCTCTTAATTCTCATCTAGACCTCCTTTTAGTATTGCCTTTTCCTACCTATTTTTACCTTCTACTGATGAAGTAAACACTGTGATATTTCAGGGGCTTAGTCTTCTATAAGAGTGTTTCTGTGATGTCACAGAATTCTCTGTTTTGACATTCTTAAGGATCACACTTAATGTGGCTTGAGGCAAAAATAGAGATGTTTAGTTTTCAAGTGTATTAGCAAAAAAGAAATGTGTAGAAGCCTGTTCAATAACTTTGGTTGACTAGGCTTTTGTTGTTTAGAATTACTTCAAGGAGATATATGTTCATGGGTATTATGTGATTGGTCAGAGATTAGTTGAAATTAGCAAAATCTCTGCTGTTCTACTACAAGTGGGCATTCTAGGAAAGGCTGAAAATCTATTTCTGAAGTGAGTCTTCATCCTAAACGGTGAAAAAAAGACTCTTTTTGCTCATTTAGTCAGATTTTTTTCCTAGAAACTTGCATAAGTCAAAGATATGAAGAAAAGCAAGTTAGACTTTATGCATGACAAGATTCTTTCTCTCCTGCTTGATTAAAATGAGAGAGAGAGAAAGAGAACCCTTAGGAGTATTTTTAATACATTTTCCCCTGACACTGCATAAATCTAGGAACATTTATATGCTAATCAAATCAAAATAGGAATTATTAGTGACTGGAGAGCCCCAACATGGCTGTTATTTTCCCATCAACATATGATAACAGCTCTGACGCTGAATTAAGGAGCTGAATATTATATAAGCCCCAAAAGGTTATAGTACATGACAGGTTTAAGCAATATTAAAACCTTTGAAACCCTGTCCCATCTATTACATATTTATTCAGTATTACAAATTGTAAATATTTAAAAATACACAAAGACACAGTGTGGGTAAATTCTTAATGTTTAATGAAATTATTCATGATATACAAAGAGTCGAATAACTCAACAAATACCATGAAGGTTAATGCATGCGAATGAATCTAAAGAGTCCGGCAATGAGAAGAGCACATTGTGTCCTTTTCTAGGATGATCATAAAATAGAATTAAGGTAACCTTATTTTCATGGTTATGGAATATCCCTGGGAATAAAAGGAAACAACTTCTATTCCAGGAGTGCTGGCCGGTAATCCAGATCCAATTCCAGGTCTACATTTCATGGAATTGAAATCCACTGGTTCTTTTTCTTGTTCATGTTTTTGCTGTCTTTTGTAGAAATCTTCTCAAAGGTTTGTGGTGTTGTATTTAATCTACATATTTGGATGGCCTTTTACTAGTTTTTCGTTCTTTATATTCTAATTTGCGGAGCTCTCATGGTTATACTTTAACTTCACATGTAAGAACTACACTGGAAAGAGCTATGATATGTAATCATAGCAAAGGAAATGGTGATTTTTTTTTTTTAAAGAAAGCAAATGTCAGCATTTCTGGACCCTCAATTCCAATCCATAGTTCTAGGTGACATCAACTTAAATTAGCACAACATAGACCACAAAGACAATGGTTTCCATCCTACTTTGTAAAGTAAGAACTCGCAGTTGAATTTAAATATGCAGCTATTAGTCTTTTCCTATCCAGATCAAAGAAGAGAGAAGAGATCAAAGATGTACTGAAACAGTCCGTAGTACCAATGAACCTCGTAAACCAAAACGTCTACGATCTTGAGACCAGGAGAACAAGACGGTACTCAGGTACCACTGTCAATCACTCTGAATGGAATTATAACAGAATGAGCTGGTTGGTCTGGAATAACAGTGTGGATTTTAAGAATCATAAAAATGGCAACACTTACGGGTCTGATAGAGATTAATGGAAACACTGAGTTTGTGGCCTTTAAGTACTCGTTTAGCTTGAAATTAAATTCAACTCTGTTGCTCAAACATTTAAGGATTATTCAGGCTGTATTTCTTCCAGCACTACCGATTTGTTGCATTTTTTGTAGTACACACGACTTTACTATTTCTTGTTCAAAAATCATAGCTCAAAGGTATTGATTATTCTCCTTTATTATGCATTATTCCGCTTTTGTAGTGTATTATGCATTATTCCGCTTTTATTGTCGTTGTTGTATCATTGAGTCATAACCAACCCATAGATAACTCTCCAGCAGGTTTTCAAAAGCAGTAAATTGTACAAGAGGAGATTGCCCATCTCTGTCCTGTGAAGCAGCTGATGGATTTGAACCATATACCTTTGAGTTGGCATTGCAACCTTACCATTACACCACCAGAGCATGTAAGGTCATTTAAAATACGATTCATTCAGTAGGCAAGCTTTAGTGTTCAGAATGAAGTATTTGTTTTTTAACATTTTAAGGAGTCTCTTATGATAGATTTAGGGACCTCTGGTGGCACAATGGTTAAATAATTTAACTAGTAACCAAAAAGTGAGCAATTAGAATCCACCAACTGCTTACAGGGCAAAGATGAGGCAGTTTGTCCTTAAATATTTAGAGTTTGGGAAGCTCTACGGGTAGTTACGATTGATCCTTGACTGCATGTTAATTGGTTTCTTGAGTATCAATTTGCTGAATGCAATACATTCCTGAATTTCTTGATTGATGCTCCCATGAGCATTGATAATTGAATCTGAGTAAAATGAAATTCTTAATAATATATGTCCTTTTTGTTTATCAATATGTTATTTATTTGTTCAGTTTTGAGAGTTTTGTTTTCTTAATATTAAAGTATAATCTACATAGACTGCTATGGTTTTTGGACGTCATCAAAGAGTGGTTCAAGTCTTCTTTGCTTTTAGTAAGGAAGTATGTGTCATATTCATATCAGATCTGTTTGATAGTAAGTCTTCCTCACATCCCGAAACCAAATTCTTCTTCATACACTCTAAATTCTCATAATCTCTGTGCACAGATTAAATGAGTATGATAAAAAGATTAATTTCTACCACACAGCTTTCTTGAATTTAAATGATGCAGTATTCCTTTGTTCTGTTCAAATAATTGCCTCTTGGTCTATGTAGAGATTCTACAGAAGTATAAATAATCAAGTATTCTAGAAATTCCTATTCTTTACAATGCTGTTCATAATTTGTCATGATTCACATAGTCTAATATGTTTTCATAGTTAATAAAACACAGGCAGACCTCTTTCTTTTATTACCTGCTTTCATCTAAGTAATATCTGAAATCTACTTTCTTTTTTCACTGTTCTAGTGAGAACTGACTCATAGCTAATATTTCATTGGGTTTCTGAGACTATAAATGGCACAGGAGATTAATCATCTTTCTCCTGAAAATGTCTAATGCATTTGAAACTCAAGAGAACCTTGGCCCTTGGGTTAACGCAAGTCCCTGAATTTTAAGTCACCAGACCTCTCTGGTCTTCCTTCTAGACATATGAATATTATCCTATTGTGAACAGAACTGTAGTTTAAAATATTACTTGAAATGTTCTTATTTATAATGAATGTATACCATCCCTCACATTATCTTTCCTGGTATATTAAATTATATGATTATTGTTGTTGTTGTTATGTGCCATCAAGTCATTTGCGACTCATAGCGACCCCATGTACAACAGCCCTAAACTGTGCTCTATCCTGTGCCAAACTCATTGCCTCTGACACACCCATCCCGAGTACCCCAGTCACTGAATCAATCCACCTCATAGAGGGTCTTCCCCTCCTGCGCTGTCTCTCCACTCTACCCAGCATGATGCCCCTCTCTAAAGACTTGTCTCTCCTTACAACATGTCCAAAGTATGTCAGATGAAGCCCCAGAATCCTTGCCTCCAAGAGGCAGCCTGGTTTAATCCTCTCTACGATGAATCTGTTTGTTTTCTTGGCAGTCCATGGTACATTCAATACTCTTCTCCAGCACCACAGCTCAAAGGCGTCAATTCTCCTTCTATCCTCCCTAGTCATTGTCCAACTCTCTGATGCATAACAAGTGACTGCAAAAACCATGGCCTGTATCAGGCGATCCTTAGTCTCCAGAGAGACACTGTTGCTCTTGAGTATTTTGGAGAGGTCCCTAACCGCAGACTTTCCCATCGCAATACGTATTTTATTTCCTGGCTACTGGTGCCAAGAGTGTTGACTGTGGAGCCGAGCAAACTGAAGCTGTGAACAATCTCAATCTCTTCGCCATCTATCCTGATGCTACCGATTAGATTCAAAATTACCCACTTAGTCCCTTTCAACTCTCTAATGCATAAAATTTTTATCTTATATGTTCTATTTCTTTCTTTGATGTAAAATTTTTCTATATTCCTATTTTTACATTCAATTTTTCAATTAAGTGATATTTACAGCTATTTCTTTTCAAGTCATGCCACACCAGCAAAGCAAAATGCCCAAAACTTTTATCTATCTGTACCATTAAAGTTAACTCTAAGTTATGTGTTAAGATAGATCTTGATAGTATTTCATGTGTTGCCAAAGTTTTATTGTTTCCGAATGTCTTTCCAAAGAACTGATTATTTTATGATGAAGTATTTGTTATATATTATTATAATTATTATATTATATATTATTACATTTATTATATATGGGCTACAAGCCTCACCTTATTGTTGTTGCTATGTGTTGTCGAGTCTCCTGCAACTCATAGTGATCCTACGTACAACAATCCTGAACCCTGCTCTTTCCTCTGCCAATCTCATTGTCTCCCACAGACCTAATCCCATTATCCCAGCCACTGAATCAATCCATCTCATCGAGGGTCTTCCTCTTATGCACTATCCCTACACCCTCCCAAGCTTGATGTTTCTCTCCAAGGACTGACCTCGCTTTGCAACCTGTACAAAATATGTCAGATGAAGCTTCAGAATCCTTGCCTCCAAGGAGCAGCATGGCTTCACGCTATCTAGGACTAACTTATTTGTTCTCCTAGCAGTCCATGGTATATTCAGTACTCTTTTCCAGCACCACAGCTCAAAGGCATCAATTCTCCTTCTATCATCCTTAGTCATCATCCAGCTCTCTGATGAATAGCAAGTAATTGCAAAGACCATGACTTGTATCAGGCGCAACTTAGTCT